>NC_059141.1:36200548-36500548 GCF_020740605.2 Lemur catta
TTTGTTTAGCAAAGGGAATTTCAACTCTTTGCTGAATAAAATATATTCTGGTGATAGCCAGTGTTTTAGTGAGACTATTTTTTATGCACTAGACATTATAAAAGTTGGTATAAGAAAAATTTTAAGCAAATTCCATAGAAATATGTAGCAAGGGGTTAACACATCCTCAATGCAGATGATTTAGAAGACATAAAAATCATAAACAAAGGTGGTAAGACTTCCACTATGCTATATTGCTATAAAAGCTCTACTGTTGCCTGTCCTCTATCCTTGCTTAAAACTAAATGAACTTGCAATATGGAGATATCTTAAACAGATTCAAGTAGACCTACCATTTGAATCCCATTATTGGGCATCTCCCCAGAAGAACAAAAGTCATTCTATAAAAAAGACACCTGCACCTGACTGTTTTTCACAATTGCAAAGATGTGGAAACAACCCAAATGCCCATCAATTCATGAATGGATTAGCAAAATGTGGTATATGTATACCATGGAGTATTACTCAGCTATAAGAAATAATGGTGATATGGCATCTCTTTGGTTCTCTTGGGGAGAGTTGGAACCCATTATATTAAGTGAAGTATCCAAAGAATGGAAAAACAAGCATCACATGTACTCACCAGAAAATTGATTTCCCTGATCATCACCTAAATGCACATCAGGGAAGGATACCAATTGGATATCAGACTGAGATGGGGGGTGGGGGGAGGGGATGGGTGTATGCCTACATGGTGAGTGCGTTGCACACCGTCTGGGGAATGGTCATACTTGAAGGTGCTGACTCGGGGAGGTGTGTGTGGGGGGATGGAGGTACGACTACATGCGCACTGTCTGGAGAATGGACACGCTTGAGGCTCTGACTCAGGCGGATGGGCGGGACACGGACAATGTATATAACCTGAGCTTTTGTACCCCCATGAAGAGCTGAAATAAAAAAAAAAAGAATTAAAAAAAAAATAACTCCTGCTGGACACTCTTGTTGGTGGAGAAAATTGTGCATTGTAAATTTATTCATTTCCAGAGTTACTCTCTCTGGCCTTAACTAATGTGACAGGCCTTAATGTGAACCCGTGATGCTTTAAAACTAAAAAGCATACCAGGCGACTGGTTACTCCTCTTCTGTTCAGCATATTTCAGCATATCCTAGGATAATCCAAGATGATGAGCACTTCAGTAGAGTACATGGTTGGCAAATATATCTCTTGGGTTTATTATTCAGAAAAAGGTATCACCATCATTAAAAATAACATCATGATTGATATTTATGGATCAAGGATTGCTACTGAAAAAGAATCTCTGATCTGTGTATTTTTCTTCCTGACAAAAAGCCAAGGAATCAAATAACAATAAGAAGACCACTTTAAAGCATTTCTTTCTATTTCCTGGTAATTTGAAAGGGGCTTGCTTCTTTTTTGTGGCAACTTCATGATCCTGTTTTAATGGTTTTAATTACTCAAGCTCTAAAACTGTAAACTAGAAACCCAAATGTTCTAATGCCAGTGCATTCTCTCATGCTCAACTTATACCCCCTTTACCTCAAATAAGGATTTTTCTCAAAATTGACTCCCATCAATCCCCATTTCATTAACCTTACCCATTAATTTAAGGACCTATTATTTAATACTTCTTTTAAAAATCTCATATTGTCTACAATGCCAATCTAATCTGCTATGAATAATAGTCCCCTTAAAATAATTTATAAATAAACTGACTGATTTATTCAGATCTTAATTTGTGCCAGATGCTGGACTCTGAAAAATGAAGAGTGTAAAAGAATACAGACAGAATAATTTCTGTCAAACAGCAGGTGGTCCAGGAAAGGAGATATGAAAGAGAACTATCTTTAACATAATTGCTATTATAGAAGGATAAAAAGACATCACAAAAGTACAGAAAAGCCTGTAATGACAAGGGGACTGGAAGAATAAACCAAGATATATTTGATTTAGTAAAAGAAAAGCATCTTATTTTTATCATTCAGTTCCTCTCCTCCCCAATGGCAGTCAAATTTGTATCCTTAATGCCTCATGAAATTACCATGTCTTTGACCACACCATTCAATTTCCAATAATAGCATATCATCTTCACCTGCATATGTGAATGCAAAGCATTTTGATAGGTTCATGAAGTTCTAATCAGCAATGAAGTCCTCCCAACTACTTAAGCCCTAACAGATTATCATCCCCACTCACTTTTTTATGAATTCTTATAATACTCTTAGTATTTCCTATAAAATTTAACAATTCAATAATGGCTTGTGATATGTTTTGATTATTTCACTGTGTATAGGATTATTGTCTTTTGCAAAATATATTAAACTCCTAAGGGTTGGGACTGTGTCTTGCTCATCCTATGTATTTTTCAGAGCAGCTAGTTTAGTGCTAAGCACATAAAAATGTGTATACATTAAATTAGAATTTGGCCAAGAAAATACATATATAACACGTATTTGTAACGTACACATATATTAGTATTTGTACAATGGTGTTTTTATTTGTTTTCTTTTGTTAGGCTTTCAAAAAATCCTTTCTGCTCTATTTCAATGTAGCTTTTTTCCCCCCTAGATCCCCTGTATTTGAAATATTTCAATATCCAACTATTTTTCAGAAGACTATGCTTTGACATTGTAACAAAATTCACTACAGGGGAAGTTGAGAGGGAAAGTGAGTTTGTTTTGAAACAACAGGTGAATAAAAGCTAAAATACTTGGGCGAAATGTTTTATGTCCCTCCGTATAGAACATGCAGTAAAGGAAAAAATATATAAAATATATTGAAATATATTGAACATTTTCGTTTCCTCTGGGGAAGTATCAAATTTTGTCAATTATCTAGTAAATCAGAAACATCTAGAACTGCAATAATGGGAGAGAATATTGTCAACATAAAAAGTGTACAACTTATATAATTGTAAAAACAATCACATACAAATAAACAAAAAGCTTCATAAAAAATGCAAGCACCTAGGCATTAATTATTGAAATTGGACAACAAAATTGGAAAACTTTCAGCATGAAAATCCAAAAACATGCTAGTTTAATATAAAAGTAAATAATTTAATTGCATTTACAAATACATTTTATTTGAAAAGCTGTTAAATATATCAAGGAAGGGGGATGATGTCTGATAAATAATATAAAAGCCAAATATTCTTTTTTACAGTTATAAAAATTCAAAATGCAGGTGTTTGTGATTAATATATTAATATCATTAGTGTTTTCTCCAAATTTATCAAATGGGAAAGCTCAAGCTAAACAACATAACTCCTAAGGTCTTAAAAGATACTTACATGTTAACAATTTCATCATGTTTAATTCCATGATATGTGTTATATTTGTTACATATGGTAAAACTGAAATATTATATGCCCTTCTTCACTAGCAGTATAGTAATTACTTAACATCATAAATTTAATGTTAATATTTTCCTTAATCCTTATGATTAGGCACAGTGCCCAGTATTTTAAACACTCCACACAATAAATGATTTTTGAATAAATGTGTTAATTATTCAACTTTGCCTCTCTAGAAGCCTATATGATTGACTTCTCATGACATATTTTCAGTAAGATTGGTTAGCCTCTTACAAGCCTTTGAAAAATCTTCTGAATAATCAAGTCTGAAAGTACTACGTATTAGGGATACTAATATATATGTAGTTTGATTAACTAATTTTTAAAAATGAATTTACCTGAAATATAGGTAAATTCCCCAGACTCGTGCAAAACTACCTAATCTCATTTTACCTACATCATTATTTGTTTTATTCATTTTTTCATTAAACAAATATTTATTGAAAGTCTACTATGTTCCAGAGGCTGTGTACAATGTTAAGTATGCAATAGTGATGAAAGAAGAAATAAAGTAACGGAAAGAAAGTGGCCATATTTTCACTTCCTTTGAGCCTATAATCAAATAAGTGAAGCTGATAGTTTAAAAGTATAATTAGAAATTTTGAAATGTGCTATGAAGGAAGAATCACCATGCTTCTGAGATAATAAAGGAGGAAAAATTAAGAAAGGGGAATCATGGAAGGCTTGTTTGAGGAAGGGACATTTAAACTGAGACCTAAATGATGAAAAGCATATGAATAAGAGTTACCTAATAACAGTGGGAGCATCATACCAAATAAGAAAAGAGTGAATGGGAAGCAATGAAATTAAACACTAATCAGAAAATTGGTCATGCAGGATACATATTATGGGCTTTATTTTTATAGCAGTGGAAATCCACTGAAGGGATTCACCATAGGAAATATTTGATTTTATTTTAAATTTAAAATAGCTCTCTGGCTACTGAATGAAGAAGAGGAAGAGAGGAAACACAAAACTCAAAGAAGGGCATTCCAGTGGTCTAGGTAAAAGTTGATGGTGGCGATTACCAGGATGGTGGCAGTGGAAAGAGAAACTAGTAGATGTATTAAATGGAAGGCATTACTATTTTCCTAGCTAGGGAATATCAGACTTTTGAAGAAATTACAGATGTAACAAAACTTCAAATTCAGTTAAAGTCCGCAACATGAATGAATAACCTGTATTAGTTAAGAATTATGTTTTGGTGTATATAATTCAATTCTAATGCAAACAGGTTTAGATAAGAAATTGTACAGTCTTCAGTAAAATTAAGTAGTTTTAAATATAAATAAAATTGTGTATGAATGTAAAAATATGTGTAAAAATAGGCTTTGCTCATCAAGTCTTTATTTGGTATTTGCTGAAATACTAAACACCATAAATACCTTAAATAAACATAACGCTCAAACTTTAATCATGTATCGTACACATATATATGTGTACACACATGCACACACACTACAGTAAACAAAATCAATATTTGAAATAAATTGTCAGGGGTCATTAAAATATTCTATAGGTTTATCCTAAACTTCAATGTTGGAAATTATAAAAAAGAATTTTAATATATAATTTTATATGTCATGTTCATATGTCCTCCACAGAGCACTAAATAATACATATGACAAACAGAGATATACTCAGATAAGGTAGCAAGGGATATTAATAATTGTAAGTATTTTATGTAATTAAGAATGGAACGATAATAAGGCAACAGGTATACATCATTTGCCAAATGTACATGGGATAGTAGTTTATATAATTAACTTACTAAAACACTCTTGTGGGGTCGATATTATTATAACCATTTTAAAGATCAGAAAACTGAGGTATAGAACACTACGCTATTTGTCTAAAGTCATGTAAGCGTACAAAGTAGCAGAAGGGGACAAGACGAGCTAGTCTGGTGCCCTATTCTATTGTCTTTCAATTGGATTCAACAATACTTCTGTCACTTATAAACTTTGTGAATTTGGATCAAGTATTTATCATCATATTAACTCAATAATTTTTCCATAAAATTAGTCTATGAACAAAAATATTTTCAAAGTCATTTCTAGCTCTAACATTCAATGATCAGTAATACAGCATAACTGAGAGAAATATATCAGAAATGTTTTCGATCTAAACTATGTTTCCATATTAAGAGCAGTAAGGGTATCTTGCCTAAAGGTGTGAAGCCAGCGATCACTTTGAGAAAGAGCTATGTGAGACAACATTTCGTATATGATAGAATTCTCAAGCCAAACAGGACACATTTCTAAAATGAGACTTTTTCTATCTGATTGAGAGTACATTAATTGAAGGAATTAAATTTAATTGATTTTAGTTGAATCTCTACTGTGTTTAACTCATTATGTTGACCACTGGTGGTTAGAGCATTAAGAGTTTTTCTGCTAAAGGAATTTACAGTTCAGTAGGGTAGACAGACTTATAAAAGCTAACTTTAATGCAAGGTACAATAAAATGTGTGGAAGATAGAGGTGGTAGCTGGTAGGTGGAAATATGGTGAAAAGAACAATTAATTATGATCTGCTGGGAAAATAAAGGTTTTATTCAAAAGGTAACATTTGAACTATATGCTAAAAAATGAAAATAACAGCATAACTCAGATCAAACCTTTATACCCGAGAGAGATGTCAATAGGTATAGAATGGGAAGGACAGCCCATGCTAAAAACAAACAAAACAAAACAAAAACCTGTATGTTCTCGAGGTCAATTACATGGGGGCATGTAGCAGGAAATGAGATAAAAATATCTGAAGATGTTGTTGACTGCATGTGTGGAGATTGGACCCTTCCTTTGGTAGGCTTTTTAGGAGGATAAGGATGTGTTCTGAATCATTTCACAATAATCTTTTGGAGCAGTGTGGTGGGGAATCTGCAGAAATAGCCAGGTTGACAATCATAGATATTACGGCAGCTTTATTTACTACAGAGCATAGGCATGAAAAACGAAATGATGGTGGGAATGCAAACCGGTACAGCCACTTTAGAAGACAGTTTGGCAGTTTTTCACAAAACTAAACATATTCTTATATGATCCAGCAATCCTGCTTCTTGGTATTTATCAAAAAGAGTTGAAAACTTAATGTCTATGCAAAAAACTGCACACAGATTATTACAGCAGCTTTATTCATAATTGCCAAAACTTGGAAGCCACCAAAATGTTCTTTAATAGGAGAATGAATAAATAAGCTATGGTACATTCAGACAATTGAATATTATTCAGCACTAAAAAGAAATGGGCTATCAAGCCATGAAAATACATGAAGGGAATGTAATTGCATATTACTAAGTGAAAGAAGCTAATCTGAGAAGGCTACATACTGTATGATTCCAACTATACGACATTCCGAGAAACGCAAAATTGTGGGGAGAGTAAAAAGACTGGTGATTGTCAGGAAGGAGCAGTGATGAATTCATATGCAGAGCTAAGGATTTTTTAGGGCAGCGAAACTACTCTGTATGCTACTCTAATGGTAGATACCTGTTACTATCCATTAGTACAAAACCACACAATGTATAACCCCAAGAGTCAACACTAATGCAAACTATAGACTTTTTGGGTGATTATTATGTGTCAATGTGAGCTTATCAATTATTAGTATAACAAATATATTGATCTGGTGGGGGATGTTAATAATGGGCAGGCTATGCATGTATGGGGGCAGGGAATATATGGAGATCACTGTATCTTCCTCTTAATTTTTCTGTGTACCTAAAACTTCTCTACAAAACTAAGTCTTTAACAACAAAGAAAAGAAATGATGACTGACAGATGCCTTTTAAAGTAGAAATGGCATAAACTGAACAATAACTTGGATGTACGTGTATGCAGGTGAAGGGGAGTGGAAACAAACGGAACTGCAAAGTTGCTAGCCTGCTGCTGTGTAACCTAAAGATTAATGCTGAGCTTCACAATATAGTGGCCTCCAAAGGGAACTGGATGTGTGTTTTTTATCTGTGGGCTTGTGTATTAGAAGAAATATAATGGATAATTAATTGATCTTGCAATATGTCCTGTTTGAAGGGAGTGTCAAAAATGCACATTGTTATGTCCAGCAGATACCTATAATATCAGCTTGATGTTCAGGACCAGAGGTCATCACAGGGCATTTAACTTGAGGAAACACAAGAATAAATAGAGGTTATGATTGAAAATTTGGGAATAGATGAAAGGGAGAAGGATTACATACAGATTGTTAAAGAATGGTAACATTTAAAGGGTAATAACTGAATAAGGAGCCAGTAGCAATATCTCTCAGCTAGGATGAGAACAAGGGATGTTTTCCATAAAAGCGTCAAGTTGAGAGTTTTGCATAGATTAAGAACTGAGAAATGCCTTTGAGTTTGACATTTAGAGATAGACTGATGATACGTATGATTTTATATGATCATTATTATTTGTGTGATGTGAGTGAAATCCAAATTATATAGATACATATATAGAGAGAGAATATAGACATGTAGGCACTTGATTAATAAATTTAGATAATTTTGTCAATGAGGTAAAGAATCATAATGAGATAGGAATCTATGTTGTAACCACTAAAGGGCATTTGCAGATCACAGGTTTATATCATTTTTCTTTGTTTTAATTTTTTTCTCTCAATGACAGATCTATTTTCTTTTACTTCTAGGCTCTCGGAGGATGTTTTATAGTCACATCATTCTTTTACCACATATTAGGAATAACATTAAAAATGCTAATTATAAAGCTTCATTCCTTGGTTTTTAAATAATTTAAAAAATTACAGGCATGTAGACACAAATAACAATCTATCTTCGTAATTTTCATAGTTCATGGAAATGTATAAAATATAAGTGTTTAAAGGCAAGATATGTTTTATAAAGAGATATACAAGGTAAATTAACTTCTATAGCCTTCAAATACCAGAACACCAGCTTTTGATCCCCTAAGGCAAAGACTGTTGAGATACAATTCTACCACATAATTGCTGTCATTTTATTAGTTACACTTTCTAGTTTCCTGCTGGCTGTTTTTCTGTATAAACTTACTTTTATTTCCAATTATGTCATTATAGAGATGAGAATCAGGTCTCATTAAATAAGAACATGACAATAATTGTCCTTCCTTTTTCTGAAGAAACTATAATTTTTCTACCTATGAAAGGGTGCCTCACTAAAGAAAAATGTACATCTTCTCATTCATTCATATTTTTATTCACTCATTCCTACTTGTCTGCTGGTCCTCCTTTCTTTCATCCTCAAATAAACATTTATAAAGCATCTACTATATTAAGCATATACTATTTGTCAAGCACTGTGGATACAGATGCTATGGATACAGAATTAAACTAATTACAGTTCTGCCCTCAAAACAAATGGGTAAAAACAAATTAATTTCATTAATGTGACGCCTGCTAACCAATATATGAATAAAATTTACTGTGGCAATTTTAAACCTTTTTCCTGATTACCACATACACACCAGAGGATATTTACATACATGCTAAACGTTCAAGTGAATTTCTAGCCCCCAGGCTGTCATGTCAAACTTTCTACATCACTCAGAAAAGCATATCTTAATTCATTAATAAAATAAGAATATCATTGAATCATTTCTAATTTACATTAACAATTAGATAATGTAAAGTTGGTGATCATCTTTTGAATAAATATTTACTGCACAGCTAATATGTCTGGCATGTGCTGTTCATTAAAGTGGCCAACAAGACACTGAGTTACTGAACTCAATTTGGGGTGAAGGAAAGAAAAAAAATAATTTCTGATGGTTATAAGGTCTATGACCTTGATGAGAGAGGCTAACTATAGAGAAAGAATGAGTGTGGGTGCCTGCATGTCCTGGGGGCTACTAACACCAGGCAATTAGGGAAGTTTTCTCATTGTATCATAGTGTCTTGGCTACAAACTACGAGGTTACTGCTCAATTGCATGTACAGGAACTACTAAGAAAGAATTTCTAGGAACTACCTACTGAAAACTACTAAGGGATGCTTCCATAGAAAGAAAAGAATCTAAAAGGATAAGAACAAAGTAGTCAAGCCATAATTAGAAGGGAAAGAGTTCAAGGCAGAAGAAATAATTCCAGAAAATCAGACAGAGCAAGAACGATCAAATGATTGGAGGTACATAGTTCAGTACGACTGAAGCTTAAGTACAGGAATAGAGGGCCAAAGACTAAGCTGGAGAGAAAAACAAGGACCATAACAGGAAAATAAAGTACATTGCTGAGGCACTTGGGCTGCTTTTTTAATATCACGAACTATTTATCTAGTAACAAAAATATATTATTTATTTGTTATTTATTATTATTTAGTTTATATAAATCATTTGGAATAATTTGAAGCCATTCAAATACTCTAAAAAGTATATCAGATCAAGGTCTTCCTGGCCTGAAAGTAACTTAAAATTATTAGGTCTGACTATGAGGTTTAAAGGAAAATCTAGAGCAATGGTCTCTGTGGCTAGGCATTTGAAATCCTTGGGATTTGTTTCTCATATTGATTACTTAAGTATTTCTCACAGAGATTCAGATCCAGAAAAGCTGAAGTGAATCTTGGTAATTCATATTTCTAAACAGTTCCCTAAATAATTTTGTTGCACAGCCAGTTTGAAAAGTCCTGGAGTCAACTACTCTCCAGATTCCCAAATATCCTTAAGGAAGAATATTATTACTTTATGATTTATACTCAGAATAGTAAGACTACACAAAGATTTTGAGATAACTTACAATTTATTTCAATATAGTAAGTACAGCTAATGGTAAAAATAAGACAAATCATACATAAGAATTTTGCCTGGTGTATGCATTTTCAAAGGTACCATTTACTATTTAATCAAATTTTTAACTGATATAATGATTAAATTTTATCCAAGTAACTAACATCAAATAGTTAGGCAATTTAAAGGCAATCTTTTGTATTTATCATCAAGGAAAATTTAATCCATTTCTACAATAATGCAAAATAATTTCAAGATTTAAACTATAGGTTTAGTATGCTAATTAAATATATTCAGTATATTAAATTTTAAAAATCAAGTATAAACAGGTCAAGTACCTCAGATAGCTATATTTACATCTAATAACTAGTTAAGTCTACTTTAGAGTCCATGCAGATATACTTTTATGTGAAAAGAGGACATAAATTTAAAACTTTCTAACCTAAATTATGCCATACAATAAGCCTGAAATTCGCTTTCATTTCTTAAGCAATTTCTTAAGAAATACATTGGGGATGCCCTTGGAAAGAACTGCATTGAGTATTTCCTTATATTATATGGGTAGTTACCTGTATGACGCTGTCTCCAGGGTGCATATCTGTATAAACATAGACATCATAGGATATTTCAGGGAATGCTGGAGTGTTATCATTTGCATCCATCACTCGGATACTGACGATAACTGGCTCACTTTCTTGTACACCATCAAATGCTGTTATCTTTGGGGGTAGAAAAATACACTTAGTAGAGAAGTCACGCAAATATAAGCGGTACAGAATTCGCTTTTACAGTTTAAAAGTTTCTTACATGCAATTTACAATTTAGAAAAAGATGCTAAAATGTTTTGTTGATTTAAAAAGCAATAAAATATAATACTACAATATTAAAAGTATTTTAATGTGCTAAGAAGCAAGTATTGGGAATTCTGTATTACTTTTGATGTATTCAACTAAAAGCACATTTTAAATAAGCAGATGTGTCAAATGTCTTAGAGGCTTAAAGTGGGCCAATAACATGGCTGATTCTTAAGAGTTAACTGAATTTAATCCTTAAAAACATTAACTGGAAAATATTCTCCACGTTTACATATTTTGTATACAATACAATTTACAGTAAACATGCTTATATAAGTCAAGAAAGTAGTCGCCCTAGATATATAATATTGTATTCTAGTAATTCACAAAAGGATAAATTTTAAAGGACTCATTGGCATTAGTTAAAGTGATATATAATTACAGTGTCGACATTTTAAGAATGCCTGACAAACAAAATCAATGCTAAAACACCACCATCCTTTTCTGAATGACTTCTAAAATCCACTCTGTATCTAAGCTTTAACTGTCACATGAGCTAGTCTGGAAGCTCTAGTTTTCTGCTGTGTAGGCTTCTCCAGAAGAACTCCTATTTAAATCCCAAACTTGTGCTTTCTATCAGCTCATCTTTCCCCTATATCTGATTCAAGAATTTGATTATAGTTAGAACTTCCTTTTAATCTGTATTTATCTCTCAACTCTACTATACGAATTATATATATTTTTTCTTATGTCATGATATATATTTACAAAAGCAATTTTAACAAACTTCACTTTTTTCCCCTAGGTTAGCTTAATGCACAATTTCTCCACTTCAGTACTATTGACATTTTAGGACAGACAATTCTTTGCTGTGAAGGGATGCTCTCTGTATTACAAGGTGTTTAGCAGCATCCTTTATCCACCAGATGCCAGCAGCACACTCTCAAAATTGTAACAACCAAAAATGCCTCCAGACATTGCCAAATGTTCTCTGAAGGAAAAATTATCCCCAGTTGAGAATCACTGACTAAAATCTATGACAAAATTAAAAATACAGTAACAACAACAACAAAAAATGTCGAGAAATAATTCTTCATTTATATCTCAATTTTTGTCAATTATACGTATAAGATGATGACTAAAATTCCCATTTTCTTGTTTTTGCCCTGAAGCATTGTTTTTTTCTACTATCAGGAAAACATTAATATAGCTACACAAACTTATTAACAAAATAAGAAGTACATGTGAAGAATTTTTTGTTACTGATATTCTCTTTGATGTTGAAAATATTGCATTTTTCCCTCAAATCATTGACCTTTTAAGTTTTAACCAGACATCTCTTTAAATTAAATACACACACACACACACACACACTCACACATACACAAACACACACACACACACATATGAAATCTCTTTACCGAAAAAGTGTAAGTTTGTTGTTCTTCTCTGTCTACTGGTTGAAGTAAGGTGAGGTAGCGAGTGATACCAGTCTGGGTAACCGTGAAGACGGAAGTGTAATCATTCAGAAAAAGGTGAAGCTCTGGGTCTTTTGTCTTTGAAAAAAAATATATAATTATTTAAAATGTTGAATAAATAATGCAGTTATCAGTTCATTACCTGGTAGTTACTTTTTGAAATTTATTGCAAAAATATATGTATAAATTTATTAAGAATTTCTAAAGAAGAGATTTAACTAAATAATTCATAAACAAGCTGAAGTATCTAAAAAGATGGTGACTCATATGGTGGAATATAAAATGCTAAAATATGTACTAGTATAATTAATGTGGAAAAAAATGAAAAATAACAGAAAGAAAGGAAGAAAACAACCCAATTAAATATATTCTTACTGATTTTTTGATATCAGTATTTTCCAGAACTTTAATGGACTTGAGAAATAAGAAGTAAAAGCAAGAGAAAGAAATTAGAGTCCATTCTTTTAGCAATAAGATTTTATAATTACTTCATTTGTAGTAATAAACTATACATATGCATATTACATCTTGTTCTCAATTATAATGCAATATAGAAATAAAATTGGTTATTTATTATTCATTACCTATAAATATCACGCTTACCCTTCCTTATTTTAATGTTGCAAAGATTATCCAAAGGGAAACATAGTATTTATTTTAATTAAAATATTTCAGATGATTTGATTGAAAATGTGTAAATTTAGTACATACACCTGATAGAAAATTCTAGGAAAAAATGATAGATACTTAAAGAAAAGGGTATTTCAAAATTCATGACTGAGAGATAATTAATATAGCATTGGAAACCCTTCACAATTTCATTGCCGCTCCTGAAAGATAAGACTTTATTTTTGCAACTCAAAGAAAGAACAATGACATAAAGTGGGGAGGCCTGGATTGGTGTCTGTGAAGTGGGAAAGGAAGCCAAGTGGGGCAAAGACTATATCAGGAAGGCAAGGAAAAAGAGAAAAACAGATGATAAGATATTTTTATAGAATATGGTACTATTTAAAGTATTATGCATAGTATGATGTGAAATGTTATTTAATATTATAAAACATTTTTTTTAAGTCTGGCATTAGGGCTTAGGGCAGAACAGAGAGTAGGAAATGTTTAACATGTTTTCATGGAAAAAATAGAACTCATGTTTAAAATTTCTATGTAAAATGCAAAAGTGGTAATGTATACTACTATAATAAAAAGTGGACATGATTTCACCCACAATATACTTTAATTTGCACATCTTTTAAAAGCTGCAATATGTGTATATTTCAAATAACTTTGAAATGAATGGTTTCATTTAAACCTGAATGACTTATGTATTCCATAATATTCATTCTGTGGTAGCTTCCATGTCCATGATTTTGATTTAAGGTCACTGTGCTTCATTTATCCTGAAACACTAAAATACTAATACTATAGATAATAATTTACATTGGTCTAGTTATTTTTAAATGATCAAAGACATCGAAAGAAAGATCAAGAGGCTTTACAATCTGATATTTTCAAACAGGTACTTCCATTGTTTCCATTTCAGTGTCATGAGTCCAATTATTCAATATAACTAGAAATTGGGATATTTTGACTAATCAAACATGTTATTTTTTAAAATAATTATTTATAAAAGTAAATTATAATATAAATGCATATACCTGAATATATTTAGCTACATTTTTGGGGATTATTGTTATTCTGTTACATTTTAGAGTCAATTGTGATGAAATTCAATTATTATTTTAGAGATGATCAAAAATGTTAGTTAACATGCAGTTTCAATCAATGAAAAACTAAAGTATGAGTGTTTATCCTTGATTTTACCTAATCACTGGGCTTTTCAATTCATATTTTTTTTTCTCTTTTATAAATATACCAGCTAGCATACCTTATTTTACTTTACTCATTTCTTCAGGCCCTGATAATGCACGATGAAGAAATTTCACTATGTAACTTACTTACCAAATATTTACTTTTTTTCTTTTGTTCAAATCCTTCTGTCATTCTCTACTACCTTTATACCTTAAGTTTCTCTAAATTTCTTTTCTTCTATTCAACTATAGCTTCTGTTACTAAATTTGTTAGATAATATTTATTCATATGTTCATGTTTTTAAGCATTTTCATATGTCAACTATTATTATAATGCAATACTGCAATGAGTATTAAGTTGTGAACGTATATGTGCATATGTGAATGTAGTATAATATGTTGTGTTACAAGTAGCACCATTCTGTCTTACCAATTTTATGAAAGTCTCAAGGTTTTTGTCAAATGCTTCCCATTTGAAGATGATACATAAATCAATACTACATAAACAGACTCTCTCATATTGTATAACCAGAGATATTAAAGGTCCTTTGATAATTTAACTTTCTCTACTTCTTGAGTCCTTTTATAACAACTGACTATAGACTAAGGTAATATTTCTCAGAACGGGATATTACTTGTTTTACTGGAAAGATATAATACCATACAAAAAGCTAGCATTATACATGGCATATTGTAGCTCATTCTAATCTGCTTTGCACAGTTAATCTCTGATTAAAATATAACTCTTTGTAATTTATGTATATTTAAAATAACCTTTTTATATCTATACATATAAATATCTATATACATAAATGTTATTGGTAAATATCTTGTCATTTATTCAAATGTAAAAATTGAAAAACACAGATTTAGAAATGTTCAACAAATTATTACTCAAAGTTTAATATTTTATATTCATTTGTAAAGATACTATTAGTTTCAGATGTGGTATATCAGGAGTGTTCCAAAAATTACAATACATCATTTTGTGAATTTTATGGAAATTTCATGTAATATCAACATCAAATTTCAATGAATATATGTCAAGACCAACAAACCTATTGTTTTGATAGTATTTACAGTTAAAGATTTTCCTGCTCTAGACAAGAAATAAGTCCAGGTATAATTATTTTTTAAAGGAACAATTTGCATATGAAGTCAAATATCCATCTCCTATCAATTTCTTTATAAATAAGTTATTTTTTGTCAAACTACATCTTAGTATCAGTTTTGATTTCACAAATATATTTGAATTTTACAATTCCTACAGTTAAGGACTCAAGTTTAGTAAACATTTGTGTATTTTTAATACCCTTGATCATGTAAGAGTCACACGCTCAAAAGTTTCATGAACTAGGATATAAATGGACAAATAATACTCTGGTTTACTATTTTAATGGAGACAGTAGATTTTATGTAGCCATTGTGTCTATGAGCTTATTTAAAAAGAGTATTAGTGTTCTAAATCAATATGTACACAGAGAGTTAATAAATGATCTTTTCCCATGATACAAAGTAATATTATTTTACCCTAAATTTAATACATATCAATATTTTTGGCATATACCAAAAGTATGATATATTCCTTCATCGATTTTTATATTATTTTGCAGGAGAATAAAATAAACTCTGGCATGCACTCATTAGGAACAGAAAGAATAAATGCTAAAGTAAATCCATATACAAATGCAAAGGTAAACAAAAGTAAAAATAAACAAAAGCATCCCATCATATAGAACTACATTCAAATATGACAGTCTACTGAATTTAAACCAATTTTCTAATGGAAATGAAAATATGACAGCACACACACACACAAGATTATATGCTTGCTCATATATATGCACATACAATATAGAAATGTATATATATGTGCACATACATATGTATACACACTTAAGTGCATACATATCAATGATAAAGCATAACAAGAAATGACAAAAAAAATTATCTCATCTGTCAATTTAAATTAATTGGCAGTAGTTGCGTGAAGTACCTAGTTCGAAAAGGTTTAATCTAAAACATTTTTAGGGAAAAAAATGGCATGATAAATGACTAATGTTTGTCATGGACTAAAAAAAAATTAATAATTAATCTTTGTCTAATTTCAAAGTGACATTTGTGTTCTACTCAATTTCATAGTACTATAATCAATAACATGATGTAAATATATTTAAATTTGTATAGTGTAGTTACAGATACCTTTATAAGTAATAATGAAGTAATGCCTATGTGTTTTAATGGAAAAGAAAAAGAACAAAGAACCACAGCAATTACCAAAAGGACAATCACAAAATTAACACCTAGTACCTACAGGAACTCCACCAGGTGGAACCTATATGCAAATTAGACATGAAATAAACATTGTAAATGTATGAGCACAACCACACATATAAAGAACAAACAAGTAAATAAAAATATGTATACTAATGTTCCTTCTTATAGATATATATAGAGACATATACAAATATATATGTTTATATATGAATTGCTTACATTTATACAATATGCTTTTTAAAGTACTTGTACTACACCAGAGTTTCAGTTTTACTATGACCTTTAGGATTCCTTCCTTCCTGAAATCTACACTTGGAAGAGCACCAGAACACACCAATCCCCACTATTGTTTCTTAAAACTTTGTCTTACTTTCCACTGAGTTGAAGAGAGAAACACAACTTAATTTTTAAACAAATGGATCCAAACTTATGCTCTTCTTAGCATGTGCCTTCTGGCATAGTTGTGCTTGAAGCAACTCATGAGAGCCAACCCCTACGGAGACAACTTCTCACTTTATGCCTGAGGCTTAATCTCCATTTCTAATTCTGACACCTGCATAAGGTGAAATGTCCCTGGCTCTCTTCTTAAAATGTTTATACTAATGCTGATTATTTTCACTAATTCAGAGTCTAAAAAACAGGAAGATTTTACCATGTAGTAAAACTCTTGCCTGTAAACTAAAAGAACCTTGATGTTTTATTTTGTTAATACAGATCTTTAAAAATGCTAGTACTGAGTTAATTTACTTTATAAAAATAAAGAGTGCTTGGACCAGAAAAAGAGATAATTCAGAAAGACATACATCTTCAAACATACTAATGACTATGTCATAAATTTATTGTGTCCTGGAAAGTGGAAGATTTAAAGAATAATGGATGAGGTGACACGAAGACTGATTTCCACTAAATATGATGAAGAGCTTTCTAAGAATTAGAGTTGCCCAATCACGGAATGGGCCATATTGTGAAACAGTTAATTCAATACTGTTTGAATTTTTGAAGCATATGCTTCATCATATCATGTGTATATATTACACAAGCCAGCCTGTGTAATAGAAGATGAAAGATCGCAAGGCATAGAAAATGTCACAAAGATAATTAAATGAGATGTAGCTTGGCATATACAATAAACTACAAGTAGTGGTTCAATGTAATAGGTCAAGTAGAAAGTTTCAGAAATTGAGGCTGCAGAAATATTTAGGTGCCAAATTACAGAAAGCCATGTACATGAGCTTGAATTGTCTTCTGTAGAGAAGTGTTGCAAAAGTATATTAGAAAGAAATGTGATATAGTCAGATTTGAGCTTTAAAATCAATCATTTTAGTGGCTGAGTCAAAGATGGATTTGATTAGGAAATGAATGGAATAAGGCAATCAGGAAGGAATTCTAACAATCGACTGATAGTGTGGAAGTTGTAAGGATGGAAAGGAGAAACGAGATTCCAGAAATAATTAGGGGACAAAATAGGAAGAACTTGAAGGAAACATAAAAATCAAGGAAGAGTTCTCAGTTTCTAGCTTGAGTGGTACAATGAAGTCTTACATCATTTTCTATGGAATGGGTTTTAGGAGAGCATTGCACATAGTGTAAGAAGTTGGATTAAACTCTCTCTAATATTCTATGAACTTATTTAAATTATAGGTATATAAAAACTATGATGTTTTTAAAACTTGTCACTAAGGGATTAGATATACTTGTTCACTTTCTAGACATCTAATGATAACCACTCACTATAAATTTTAGAAAGAGGTTGGGTGTCAGTAATAATCAAATGATCAGATATGCATTCTTTAATTACTTGACATTTTTACAAAACATATTAATCATGCCACCCTCCATGTACATGGCATCACCTTAGGGAAATTTTCTCCCACGCCCATCCCCACTAGCCCCAACTGAAGAATCAGGCCAAGAAAGTACTGATTGCTATCATATAGACCATATAGGTGATTGGACAACATGGGGTACCTAGTGTATATGAGGCTAACAACATTGCACTGCTATTACATGGTAGAACTAGGAGTCAATTCCAGAGCTAACTCCAAAGCCCAAACCCCTAACAACCCATACTTTGGAAACATCTCAAGCCACTGAAGAGGCTAACTGGCATCGTAAGTCTCTAAGACTAGAATTCTAAGTAGTGTTTCCCAAAGGTTTTGGACCCCTGAGCTCTCCCCCACTCTATTTTATTTATGTGCTGTAGTCTCACTGTCTTTCCTAAAGTTCTTTGGAACATGATTTTAACATTGGTAATTTTAAAGTGAAGAGACAATTCAGGTAAGTACAGGAGCATGCAAGCAAGCATAGGGCTTAGTGTGCAATCATTAAATAACATAAATATACTGAGCAAGAATAAATACATAATTTTTGCTAATGTATGAATCTAAAACTGTGTAACTTTAGAATTTAGCTTTTTCTAACCACTGTATCCACTAGGTATGACCTAAACCACTATGAACTTTCAAATTAACTAGTCACTACTAAGAAAAATTCACACCAAAATTTGTGGGACATCACCAGGCCTGCAAAATATATTTTCTTAGCCTGGAATAAACTTACTAAGGTGATTCTGGGTGTTTTCTAATCAGGATTCACTAAATGAAGACTTTTTCCCTGTGACTCATGAAACCCATCAAACTTCAGGGGATCTCAAAACCTTCTGAGCTGGCATATAAAACTGTGTATTCATATGTACTTTTCTAGGAAGAAAACCTATAGCATTTGTCAGCTATTACTATAGTCAGACTATAGTCAAAGTATATAAAAGAGACAGGGGCTGTCTTGACTAGTGCTTAAAATCAAGGACTTTGTTTCCCAACAACATTGGCTCAAGGTCCAGCTTTATTATTTACTAACTCTGTGATCATTTAAAATAGGCTGAATGCCCCCTTCTGCAATATGGAAAATTGCATCTATTGTGTTTTCTGTGAGATTTAAGGGATTTAATGCAAGAGAAAGCATTTACTATATTGTCTGGCACGTACTAAGAAGTCAGTGACAATTAGCTATCCTTAACTTGTGATTCAAAAAGACACTACAAAAATAGGTACAGTGGAAGAAGAAAAAAGCAGAGAGAGATAAAAGAGTAAAATAAAACATCTGGAGGGAACAGGTGGAATACCCACAAGAGCTGTTACAGCCTCTGCTAAGGGTCACAAAATTTCTTTAGAAAGAGAAAAAAAAAATCTGAAAGTATCCTCCTAATTTACAGAAATGATGATGAAGCTCTGTGTAACAAGACTTTTGGGATATTCTAGACCAGTGCTGTCCAATTAGTGACATATGAACATATATAGTGACATGTGATTATTTATATTCATTTATTTAAATTCATTAAAATAAAACAAAACTTAAAGTTATGTTTTCATTTAGCCGCATGGCTTGTGACTACCATATTGGATGGTGCAGCTACAGAACATTTCCATCATCACAGAAAGTTCTCCTAGGCAGCACTGTTGCAGAGTCAGGATAAGAATCAGGACTTTTAAAAAAGCAAGTGACAGAACTCAAACTATGTAAAAAAAAATTTGTAAATATATATGTGTGTGTGTGTGTGTGTGTGTGTGTGTGTGTGTGTGTGTGTGTGTGTGTGTTTGTGTGTATTTGGGAAATACTGTGGTAGTTAACAGAATCAAATAAAAAATCTTTAGGAATTAGGATGCTCTGAGCACCTTGTAACTTAAAAAACAGGGACTCACAGGACTCTCTTCTCCATATGTGTCTCTCAGGCTTCATTCTCTCCCACTGATAATGGGCTTTCTCCATGATGTCAGCAAACATGGCTTCAGATTCATTACTGCTTCTTTAATACATCATGCCATCCAGCTCTTTTTTTTTTCACCCCTATAAATCCCTGGGAGGACTCTGGCTGGCCTTGTATAGATTTTCTGTACACTCTTAACAGCAATCACTCTGGCTAAGGAGGTAAAGCATTCTGATTTTCTTAGCCTGGGCCATTTCCCACCCATTTAGATAGTGTCAGTACCATAAAAACCAAGGACAACGGTGGAGTGGAGGAAGGTTAGCATCAACATAGTCACCGGCAGAAATGTGAGTGGGTCAGTTACCTCTAATGGTGTTTTCTTTAGTAGCGTGACATCAGAATGGAAGAAAATTCTCCCCAAATCACACTATAGGGCTGCCTTCATAATTTTTATACTTGTTTAGTAACATTATTATTTTTACTTATCAGTAATTACATAAAACAATTCTCAACCTATGTTAATAAAAAATATTGCCCTGCTGATTTAGCAAACACCAAGTGAAACATTCTTTTTCTTTCATGTACTGAATAGCTGCAAACTGAAAAAAGAGTTATTAAATATGTATCTTAAAATATTGCTTTGGAATTAAATTATAACACTAAAACTCATTTATACTAATATTGTTCTCTGTTCTATAGTTCATGTAGCCATATTTTTGAAATCTGTCCTTTTAAAATAAATATAACAACAGATGTGCTAAACAAACAAGAGCAATATATATATATATTTAACTTACATCTTCTATGTCTTTGTCCAGAGCTACTATTCTTAGAGGACTGGTCAAATTTAAACTGTCAGAAATGGTTGCACCCACAGGGGCAGATTCCAGAATATAGCCTTGATAACTGGACATTGTGAAGTACGGGCTTTGATTGTTTTCATCCAGTATTTCAATGTGTAGACTGGCAAAGGCAGGAAGAGGATGGCCATTGTCCTGTTCAGCCTAAAAATAATTTAAAGAAAAGATTAAAAGATTAAAAAAGTATATTTCATGCTATCATTTTGGAGTGTCACTTTTCATGCTATATATAGGGATTATCTTTTTAACTATAATCATCACAGAAAAAAGAAAGGCTGTAAGAGACCATTAGAAAACATAAATGAGGAAATTAAAGTTCAGAGAAGCTTAATCAACTGCATAGTCCCTGTTTTCAAACCCAGTATGTATTTTTTTAAAAAATTACTGCAATAAATTATTATAATTATTATTGCATGTAGTAAAGAGAGATAATTGTGCTTAAATATGTTTAGTTAGAAAATTAAGAGGTGAATACATTTGAATGAATTGCTGACAAAATGCTAAATAAAAGACAGAGAAAAAGATTTATAACCCTAATAAACTATTATACTTACTTCTCTCTCTTCCATGTCCTTTCATTCCACACTAATGATCAAATCTCTGCTATGATCTGAATGTTTTTGTACTCCCAAAATTCATCTGTTAAAATCCTAACCCCCCCCAAGGTGATGATGGCATTAAGAAGTATGGCCTTTAGAAGGTGATAAGGTCGTGAGGCCAGAGCCCTCATGAATGGGGTTAATGACCTTATAAAGGAGGCTCTAGAGAGATCCCTTGCCCATCCTTTCAGCATGTGAGAACATATCAAGAAGGCCCCCTTTATGAGGAAGTGGGCCCTCACCAGACACTAAACTTGCCAGTGCCTTGATCTTGGAATTTCCAGCTTCCAGAACCATGAGAAATAGATGTTTGTTGTTTATAAGCCACCTAGTTTATGGTATTTTGTTATAGCAGCCCACACAGACTAACGCAATCCCAAATAATTCACAATTCTGTATAAAACTGATAGACTAAGGCTATATTTATTGCCCATTGAACATCCCCAAAAGTATTCTAAAAAGGAACAGAGATAATTTCGTTGTAATATTTTAATAGCTATAAAATTTCAACATTATTTAACCAGAAGTGTTACTCAGGTAAAATTAATATGTATGTATTAATATTACATATATGGTTGTTTTCTTGTATATTTCCTCCTCTTAAATTTAAGAAATTGATGAAAATATCTATATCTAATAAATTTTCTTAGGAAATCTTCAAGTGGCCATGCTGTGAATGGGGAAACACCAACCCCAGATTTTCTTTTTTCTAAAAAAAAAATGTATTTTATTATAGAAAAATCAAAAAGTTTAATTTGGCTGGGCATGGTGGCTCACTCCTGCAATCCTAGCACTTTGGGAGGCTAAGGTGGGAGGCTGGCTTAAGGCTAGAAGTTCAAGGGCAGACTGAGCAACACAGCAAGACCACATCTCTACAAAAAAAAAAAAAACGTAAAATTTAGCCAGGTATGGTGGCCCAGCCACTCAGGAGGCTGAAGCAAGAGGATTGCTTTAGCCTAGGAGTTTGAGATTGCAGAGAACTATGATGATGTCAATGCACTCTAGCCTGAGCAACAAAGTGACAGAGTGAGACTCTCTCTCCAAAAAAAAAAAAAAATGGGAAAAGTTTATTTTAAGGAAGATTTCTAAAAAATGTCCACCCAAATTTAAGAGAAAACATTGATATAATTCAAGAGTATATACATTCATTGAAATGGATTCAAATTCTGTCATTTTTTTGTTGGTATGTTTTCTCTATTGTTAGAATAGTTGTATTTTGAAGTCAATTCAAAATGAAAATAAAATATTTGATATTAAACTCTCAAGTGCTGTTGTAGATGAAATAGTGACATTTTAGCTATGAAAGTTTATAAGTAGTTCAGATAGATATCTCTGATTGTTAAATGCTATGACAAGAACTTGGTCCTCTCAAGAACAGTTTAGTCCACATTATAGCAGCACTGAGTAGATTCCTAGGCCTGAGGGACTTAGATTGTTGGGCAACTGGGTTTAAAGATTAAAGAGCTTCCACTGGGGTAGTCTCAGCATCTAACTTGGAAACTAAGAAACTACAATAAACATTTGTTCACTGAGCAAAAAAAAAAAAAAAAAAAAGAAGAAGAAGAAGGAAAGTAGGTAATAAACTAAACTACAGTGATGTCTGCCAGAATTGGGGACTTTGGACCAAGATATCACAATATATTTTCACTTCATATTATTATTGATATTGAAGACATGTTGAAATATCATTTATTTCAATTACTAATTTGAAATTATGGTAGTTGATAAACCCATAGTGAAATAATTTTATATAATGCATTGATTTACAAAAACTACGATTTTTAATATTTTGTTATCTCTATTTAAACATGTTATATTTTCTTAATAATAATATATAGTTTATTTTACTCATTTAAATTTTCACTTGGCAGCTGAATGTCAGAGTGGTCCATGGCACAGCACAAAATGCTTATGGGCCTCTGCTCTGCACTAAGGAGAACAATACTGGAATGATGTTTGGTCCTGTCTGGAATTATGCATCCTTCGCACATAACCAGGTGTGCTGCTGACACCATCAGTATGGATAAGATCGTTTTGTATCCAGTGGTTGTGATTAATTTGTGCTGAGCCATAGATGTTCTTCTAGGAGTTCCCTCTGTGACATACATCAGGCTTTCTGGAGACAGCTGACCAGGGCAAAAGGTACAGTCTATGACTAGAAAAACATCATTTTTGCACTGTTTGAAACTAATTGGTCCATATGGGGTTCCAACCCAATGACCTTGAAATGATTTAAGCAGGGATGCTCTGCCTGACTCCTGCAGGCTTTGAGCAGTTTATACATGGAAGTCATTCTAATCAGGCCTTTGTCTCTCTCTTTCTTTCAAATCTGACTATTCTAATAGACATCATGTCATATTCAGGACATAAAGCTATGAAAAGTCACAAATTTTATAATTTGTGTCCTCCAGATAAACATACAGAAATACAAAATTTATGAGTTGTAAAGAAGTCAAAAAAAGCAAAATTTCATAAGAAGCTTATATTTTACATTCAATCATATGTCATTAGTTTTTACTGCCATCTGTGAAGCCAGTGAAAACATATTATTTGCATGATGAAAACAAAGTGATCCAATGAAGAGAGAAATAAAACTCAAATTAGATCTATGAAAATAATCTAATTCTTATCTTCCTCAAAAATAACGTATAAAAACTCTGCCTATTATTATCCTAATATTAGTTTGTCGTTAACGACTAAAACTTTTGGATTGCTACTATACATTTTGTTCTATTTGAGGTGTTTCAGATTACTAACCAGGTATCCATCTCCAAAGCCCACATTCTTAATCCTCATGCCATTTTGGATACCTAGATGTGAAAACATATATTTTTGTATTGATGGAAAAACAGAAAGCTTAGTTTTATGTTCAAGGCCGCATACCTTGTAAGTAATAGACAGACCTTGGGCCCAGACTCAGTTTTCCTGATTTATAAGAGGCCACACAAGGAAATTCATCACACATTTTTCAAATTTATAGAATACAAATGAATATCCAAAAGTAAGACTGATGGGAGACCTTAGTGGTTGGAAAGAATATTAACATAAATACTTATGATTAAATTAGAATTAAAATATGAAACTTAAAACAAATTAATACTATTATACTTTGTTCTTTAGTGGGTCCATGCATCAAACCATCATCCAGTCCTCTTTTCTTCTGTATAATATAAATAAGAGTTCTCAAAAATATGACTTGTCTGCTCCACTGTAATCAGAAGTGAATGAGATGAGGAGTATAAAACAGCAGGTCAAGTGACACAAGGTGTTATTTTTAAAAATCATTTAATCATATAAGATGACCTTATTTATATCTACAAACTCAATGCTTATGAGTTAAACATTATATTAAATGTCCAGTTTTGTTCGAAGAGAATCTGGGCATGTGTCCCATTTTCAGTAATGAGATCAAAGTAAAATTAAAGCCAAAAAATCAGATATATAAAAAACAAGCACATTACATGATCCTGATATGTATTAATCCATTGTCCTTTGGGATTAATGGTGTCAGGCATTTTGGCTTCTCTCACATAAGATAGTAGGTAGCTGTTACACTAAAAAAAAAAAAGCCTAGGATGAGTAGCTTAGGCCAAGTCTGCTCTAGCCTCTTATGAAAATGATTATCACTCTTTTTCACTTTCAGAAAAGTCTCAAATTTCAATTTGGACTTGAGTGTTGAAAATAGAGTGGGGGAAACACATTTATATATGCAAATTCTCCATAGGATCCTGCATCTCACTAAATTTCTATAAGGTTTTTGGGTCCAAAGCTCCAGTAACTCATAAAAAGTTACATTTCCTTTTATCCTATGTACATACACTTAATATGTAAATATTTTGGAATGTCTTAGAGAGAGAGAGAGAGCTATAGCAAGCCTATGCTCCCTGGGTCATATTAATATTACCCACTAATAATTAAAAATAAGAATATTCCATTATTTTTAGGCCTTTTTTTATAAAATTGACATCCTTAAAATCTACAGGGACCTCCTTTACTTAAAATTTAATACTCTAAAATATTAAAGAATCTGTAAAGAGTTTACTATAAGCCTATTTATGGTTGTTACTAAAAATATGTGAAAACTTACAAAACTGTATAATAATTTATCCAATAAAATACAAAGAATTATGTTGTATGTTATACAATGGATTTGTTTGTAATGTCATAAATACAGGGAAAGAGTACTTTCTTGGTTGGAAATAAATAAAATTTTTATGACAAAAAAGAAAAGATATCCTCACCAAATAGAATAAGGCAGCACACTCAAAAAGGCCTTATAATTTGACAACAAAATAATATTGACACCTTTCCCACCTAGGGAATATTTTTCATAAAATAAAATATATTTTATCTTCATTTCAAATAAGAACATGTCTATTCTGTTTATAATTTATTACAATGAAAGCATGAATCCTCAAAGTTCTTGTATACCTTTCAAACATAAAAATCTTTTTTTGCTTAGAGTTCAAAATATAAACTGACACTAGAATGACTAAATCAATTTTGAATGCTTTAAGGAAAAAATAACGCAGTCACTCTGGGGAGACTACAGCTTCAGAAAATTCTCACTTATCACAGATATGTCAAACTATTTGGCTGTTGTTTTGAACATGGAAATCATCTTAGTTATAAACAACATGACTAGCCAAAGATAAAATTATGATAGTGATGAAGTAGTAACTTTTTCTGGAATTCTTCTAACTCATGTTTTATTCCTCTTATTTTGTCCTGTGCTTTGTCTCCCCAATAAGCAATGATACCTTGTCCTACCTATGCTAGGATCTAATCCCATTCCCAGTTTTCTCTCAACCAGGAGAATTCTCCACTAAAGTGCCTTCTGTGACTTAGTCAATTAGAATAATCTCTCTTGCAATAATTGAATTTTAAAAAATCATCAACATCCAAAAACACTATCTCTAAATGGGTTGGTATTTTTCAGAGCCTGGAAAGTAGTGAGGGTGAGAGGTCAATGTTTCTCCTACTCACCAGGCTGTTCTTGAGAAAAACAGTAACAAACAGACCTATTTAGCCTACAGTTTTTCCAATATGCTCTTTTCTTTTTATATTTCTAGGCAACCAAGAAGCCTATGAAGAAATATTATTTGGGAACATTCATGTGGGGATGCTCATGAGGAACCTTATGTGCATGAAGGTTTGTGGAGTGGGGAGAATATGGCAAGAATGGCTCAGAAAACGGCATTTGTTTGAACATTTTACAATGTTTGGACTTGCTGTTGTACGTTTACAATGACCTCTGCAGACAAGAAGGACAAAAATCAAGGTACTGTGATGAGAAGGAATAAATTGCCTTCTTCTTCCAAGCAATGGCAGGTCACCTTGAGGGAAGGAAAGAAGCCAAGCAAAATATCACCTCTATGGGTCTGCTGTCAGCTTGCACATTTGGACAGCCACTCTATTCAACTGCGATACTTTATTTCTGTTTTGATTAACTCCACTGGATGAATAATGGGTGTGAGACTAGAGGACACCATACTTTCTTTCCTTCTATTAATTTCCATAATTGGCATAACAGTTAATTAATTTAGCCTAGTATTTGGAAGTTTTAGAAACATACCAGCAGTAAATAAAAAGATGAACATTTATCAATGTGTCAAATAGGTCAACTGATTTCAGAAAGTGGATTATTTATTTAGATATCCATGGAAGGATTGCTATTTTATTACTAGTAACAAATAATGTCTGAAATTTCTGTGGGATGATTTTGTCTAAAATGTATAATGACTTTCACTTTTCCTTACCTTAGAGAACTTGCTATTGGAGTAAGCTAAATAAAGAATGTGTACTAAGACATGGTATGCAATGGACTTAATATTTGTGTCCTCCTCAATTCTTAAGTTGAAATCCTAATCTCCAGTGGTGATGGCATTATGAGGTTGGGGTCTTTGTGAGGTGATTGGATCATGAGAATAGAGGCCTCATGAATGGAATCAGTGACCTTATAAAAAGGTACCTCAGAGAGCTAGTCTCATCCTTTTTCCACCAAGTGAGGATACAAGAAGTTGGCAATCTACAACCTGGAAAAGGGACGTGACAGGAACCATACATGCTGGCACCTGATCTTGGACTTCCAGCATCCAGAACAGTGAGACAGAACAGTGTTGTTTATAAGCCACCCAGTCTATAATACTGTGTTATAGTAGCCTAAACTAACTGACTAGGATGAGTGTGTGTGTGTGTTTCATTGATGAATCTGTAAGAATAGGACTAGGGACACACAATTAGAGTATTTCCAGAGATATGAAGGTATGTCATCCACAGTATTCATTTTGCTTCCTGTGGCTGGGCAACAGCAGTCCTCATTTTTCTTTTCCTTGGCCTAACCCTGGTTCATTGGTGGCTCCTGTTCAATCTCTCCTTAAGGGAATGTTCATGTCTTTCTTCTTTCCTCTCTTTTTTCAATAAAGTGATGTTATACACATACAGAAGAAAAAACAGTAACTTATTTTTCACAATCTCCTTAACAGATTTAATGAATTTTATTAGCTCTTTCATTTTCATGGGAGGTTCCATCCTTTCTATTTTAAGAAGTGATGACTGATGATCTGTGACTTGCTACTCTGCCAGACTCTGACACCTGTGATCTTTCAACTTGAAAAAGTCTCTGCTGGAAGTTCACATAGGGGGCAAATTGTAAATTGGCTTGAAGGCAATATGCAGCAGCATGATCTATTTTTGTTGTTGTTGTTGTAGCAATATTCTCTTGGCAATGTGGGAAGATGGATAAGACAAGGAAAAGAAGCAAAAGTTTGAAAGATTGTGTGAGATCATGGGCCATGAGAAGGTGAACTAGAGAGTTACAGTGGATGTGGGGACATAGGGAGATATTCAAGAGAAATTCCAGAGATATCTGGATGGGATTTTATAAGTTACTGGGTGAGGACATATGGGAGCGGAGATCTGTGAGGAACTGGAAGTGCCTAGTTTGAGTGGCTGGCCAATTGCAATATGATTAACTGAAAGAGAAGGCTTGGGATTTTATAGTGTCTTACATTTGTAATTTGATATAATTGTGTGATACTAGGAGTAGTTATCCCACCAATAATTGGGAATATGGACGGAAACACCAGAAGGTAAATATTTCTAAAAGCAAAATGTCCATATTTATGATTTTCTTGAGGCAGAGCTTTTATATATTTCTATCTCCTAAATGTTAAGCAAAATGCCAAACACTCAAAATAGATTAAGCAAGCTGAAAATTAGTAAATGCCATATGCTTTATAAACACTGAATCCAGGTTTTCTACTGAATTCCTATGAAGTAAAGTATAACTGATGTAATTATTCAAACAGTGGCTACATGTTTTCTAGAGTTTCAGGATTAAAGATTCATGCAGGCTCAAGGGTTGTAGTAGCTGTTCTCTTGGGCCTCAATCATTTCTCAGATGCTATTTTCCTATAACTCTCAAATTACTGAAGTAAGGCACCTTGCCAGGAGCACTGCAACACGGGCACTAATAGTCAAGCTCACTAGTTTTAATCCCCTGGCTTATTTTCTATGTCATATATATATATATTTTTTTTTTCTTTAGAAGAAACAGTTTTTTTTAATGCAGTCATAAATAGCTTTAACTGTGACTTAACATAGGTCTGAGTTTTTTCTAGGAATTGAATTTATTTGAGAATTTAATTGCATCTTTTATTTCTTGAACAGAAACATGACATAAAATTGTACCAAATACATACACTTTCAAATGTATTTATTTAAATAAAGATGTAAGTACCCAAATTTAGCAATCTTAAAAAATAAACTGTATCATGGAGAAAATTCTTACAGCAAATGTTTATTGAGCACCTTCTATGTGCTATATCTAGGTAGGGTGAGGGACACAAGATACAATGTAAAGAAACATTAAAATCTGCCCTCCTGTAAAGGTCAGGAGAAAATAAACAGGCAAATCTGTATTATCCTGGATAGAGCTGGAGTCCATTCTACTAAGTGAAGTATCACAAGAATGGAAAAATAAGCACCACATGTACTCACCATCAAATTGGTATTAATTGATCAACACTTGTGTGCACATACAGTAGTAACATTTATCGGGTGTCGGGCAGGTGGGGGGGAGGGGATGAGTATATTCACACTTAATGGGTGCAGTGTGCACCGTCTGGGGGATGGTCATACTTGAAGCTCTGACTAGGGTGGGTTAAAGGCAATATATGTAACCTAAATATTTGTACCCCCATAATGTGCTGAAATGAAAAAAATAATAATATAGAGGAATCGAGGCCACTATAAGAGCAAACAGGCTGCAAGGGGGCGGGTAGTTCTTCCTTTCTAGAGTGAGTGTCTTCTTAGTTGAAAACTGAAGCATCAGTTTGAGTTAGACTGCTGACAAGAAAAGAGAGGAATGGTTCAGGAAGAGAGTCAGCATCTCTAAATGCCTGCATGTCAGAAAGAGTATGTGGCTAGAACAGAGAGTGTGCCAAGTAACTGATGGGAGTTCAGAATTAATACTTTCATGACTTGAGAGGAAAAGAAGTTAAAGGCCAGTGTGCCAGACAGAGGGACCATAACACAATGGTATTTGTGACTTCACTGTTACCCTTGCTTAGTTGTTAATCAAAGGGATTTAGATTTAAAATAAAAAGCAATTATTCTTTGGGGAACTGAGAGACAGTGAATTATTAATAATTTACCCATTTAATCAGTTTTAATAATTAAATGCTAGCAGCTTTGTGCTGGATGCCTGGAGTATAAATATATCAACTGATAACACTTTAAAAGTACTGCACTTATAATAATGAAAGGGAATTTTCTGGGCTTTGTTATAGATGCTCCACACATGAGCTAATGCATTATTTTTTAGTACCTCAAATATGCTTTCATATTTTTACATGATAGGTGATTTTTGCTTTATGAGCATAATGATCAAACAACTTATCCAAACTGGGACATTTTCAAGAGTGAAAGCAGCATTATGAATAATTATATAAAGACAAAAGGCATAAACATGAACTGTCCTCGGTAAACCCAATGTATGATTCTTGTTCACACTGTGTACCACGTTTTAAAGGATGCTTAAATGATTACAATTATTTAAAATTTGGGATAGTGTTTTGACATGAAACATCCTTTTTCAATCAAACATTTTTGAATCTTTTCATGTTCTAGAGTTTGTGAAGTACTCCAGTTTGTCTTCCTAGTTCACCTTTACATTTTAATTTGCCAGTGTGCTGAATAAATCATTGGTAGAAATACAAAAAAAATGAAGATGATAAATCTCTAATTTGTGGCACTCACCAGTTGTTAAATGCACACATAGCTTTTTAAAGCAGAATTCTTCAAAGTTAAAAAGAAGGTATTTCATTTTATTTTATTTTTCTCAGCTTCTGAAACAGAAATTGGGATCAAGTCCAACAAAAACTTGTATGGCCAATGTAAAAATGAAGCAGTATTAAAATAAGGGAAGAATTTGAAAGACTTACTACAGAAGAGACCTGCCAGATTGTAGTATTTCAATGGTTCCCTGAACAATGCCACAATACTCAGCTATTATTCAAGCAGGTGGCACATTATTATTCTTACAGATTGATACCTTTGCTTATTATCCCCTTGACTGCACACAAAACACAGTAATTTGAATCTAATAATGTCTGTTAAAAACTTCCATTAATAATAAGAAAGTGTTATTAAAACAAAAAGAATCTGTGGCCTGCTCTAATTGATTTTTTTCTATAATTGATGGACTCAGTTACTCTGTATGTAGGTACACCAGGACAGCTGACTTTGATAATAAAGAAAAGTAATTGATTTTTAGTTTCAAATGTGTCAGTTTGGAAACAGTGCTTTGTAAGTTTCTTAACTCCCACAGAGAGCAGCACCACAAGACTCCAGGTAGATGCACAATAGATGATCAATACACATTTTGGAGTTTTAGATAGTCCCATGATAATTACAAAATACTCAATGCAAAAAGATGAATCTCATGCAAGGCCATTTAATACAGATGGTAAAAGTAATGTTTCTTTGTTGAATGACTCCTAAACCCTTACTGAATGAACCAAAGAAACTGCAATCATCCATCATGCTGTCTCCATGGCCTGGCTCTATACCTCATTTCCCTGTTAACTGCTTGTAGCCTGCTACATTATGTCTCCAGGCTTTTACTCCAGCACTTCTTTATGTTCAAACATATTCCCCACTATTATTCATTGGCCAAATTCTTTTGATTCAGCAACATTTGGTTTGGGGAATTCTTCAGAAAATCCTCTTTGAGTCCCCAGATTAATTTAAATGTCCCAATTCTATGGATTGCTAGTATTTTTTACATGTTTTCCTCTTGCATTTGATGTGTTATATTTGATTTGTTTGCTTATATAACTCTCCTTCTAAACTATAAGTTTTTCAAGAACAAAGTACCACTAAATAAACACAGGTCTGGCATGTATACTACAACTGGTACACATGCCAGTAAGAACATAGCTCCTACTTTGAGCTAAAATTATTAATATATGTGCACATAATATTGTTTGCAGTTGGACTTATGGATAGTTAAACCAGAGAACAAATTTTAAGCAATTGCATATTTGTGAAGTGAAAATAGCATAGCTTTAGTTTAGATAAAACTATATTTGAATCCCAATTCTGCCCCTCATTAGTAATGTAATTCTGAGCTAATCATTTACCTTACCTGAACTTCAGTTTCCACATTTTGTACAAATGAGCCCAGTAGTAAGATTGTGGCAACAGTTCAATGAAAAATGTATATAAAGCAGCTGGCATAAAGTATATGCTCAGTAAGTTTCCTTACCTTAATTGCTTTTCCTCTAATACTTTTAAATTTTAAAAAAGTGAGAAAAATACCACAGGGCTGCATTTCTAGAGCTATTTTTTTGGTATGCTTAAATATGAAAATATTATGCACTATATACTAAACTTATGTTGTACCTTTGCTTTTGTCTTTTCTTTTACTTATAATGCCCTTCTCCCAGTCCCCATCTCCACTTGGCAAATTCCTATTTTTCCTTTGCTGTCCAGCTTTAATCTCATCTTCTCAATGAAGTCCATCAGAATCAACTGGAAGATCATCTGGATTTCCACATATCTCTTTCACGATGTCATTGCAACATGTTAGATATTATTAAACCAAAATTGTACTGCAAAATAGATTACCTTAGTTTTGAAAATTTTCAGGTCTAGGATCATCTTTCAACACAAAGAAAATAATGAGACATATACTGAAATATTCTCTGGATAAGCAAGACCTTTCACTTTTATGTTAGAAAAAGCAGCAGCATTTAATCAAATAATGTGTTATTAAAATTTAAAAATGTAAATCAAGCATATTTTAAATATATTCATTGGTTATGCTTCTGTGGTCAAAAACTAATTCCTTTTCATAGAAAAATAAATGTTAGAAGATGTAATGAATTATGTAGAATTATATACATTTGACCAGGGCATTTATTACATATAAAAAATACTTAGTATTTTATTACATAGTGCTATAAAAATTGTTTTAGAGAAAAGCAACACAATATATTAAAATTATACTTGCTCTTTTTTTTAACAGACAACTGGTAAATTGCTGTCCACATTAATTTTAATTTTTATAATGTAAAAGTGTCTACAGTAGCCGCTGCAGGTTTCTTTGATTAGTAATTCACAAACACAAGGAGATAAGATATTAGTTTAATTTACCTTAATAACCAAATCAAATTTCTGGTGAAAGTCTCTGTTTACTGGTTCCAGGAGACTAAGTTCTGCAGTCCTAGGATGCATATGGAAAAATCGTGGGTAATCCTCAGGAGTCCCTGAAAGACATTGAGATTTCAGCACATAATTAAGAACAATAAGTAATATGTGTATCTGCTTTATTTATTTCCATTCATTAGCTAAGGAACAAAATTACAATTTCATTAGTAAATTAAGTTTCAAAATTATGCAGTCAAGGGAAAGAAGACACACATGTAGTATATAATTAATTAGCTTATTTATGAGTAAGAAAATGAAAAATAGTTGTTTGGATGATTTTCCAAATATTTTTTATTAAGAGAGTTCTTTAATTAATTTGAAACTTCATCACATAAAAAGAGATATGAGGTAGAGGGAGAGTAAATTTTAGATTATAAAATTGTATTTTAATGGTGCATAAATCTAAATTATAGCCTGCATGATCTTTCAACATATCTTGTAATAAATAATGGTTTGTAATTTGTACCAAATATCGAGATGCTTGCAAATTAATAAGAACATATCCTATTCCATCAAGGTAAATATTTTTCTTAAGATAAGTATCTAGATAATTATGTCAACCACAGTAAATTAAAATATAGGTTTTGATTATCCTCAATGTCTAGGGAGGCTATTTATTAAATGCAGGCATTTCAGTAAGTTGAAATACATTTTTTCTTAAATAAATTTCTTTCAATTGTTATCTTGCTTTGTGTACTGAAACATTCTTTTTCCCAAAGTGAAGAAAGACTAGAAGTCAAATCATAGAACTGTGCGGTATATACATTTGGACAAACAATAAGAGTAAAATAACATAGCTCCCAGTTTTTGAAGCCAAGTATATGATAAAAGCTTTATATAAGTAACCATCAATAACCCTGCAAATCATTTCCATTCTACAGATAAGGATTTTGGAGGTTTGAAAAATTAAATAACTTATCCAAGTCAAAAAACAAACAAACAAACAAAAAAAAAAACAATTAGGGACAGAGTCTGCATTCAAATCCAGGCTGCCAGAAGTAAAACATACCCAGAAATGGGCTTATTGCTACTACTCCTTCGCTTCAACTATGAGACAAGAAAGGAAATTCTCCTGGACATTATGTTAGGAAGGGGGAAAAAAAAAACAAAAAAACAAAAAACAGAAAATTAATTTACATAATTAAAATGGGCTAAAAATCCAGAAATGGTCAGAATTACAGATGAAATTTAATATATGATAAAGGAGTTATCACTCCTAACAAGAGAGTCATGCAGAAAATGGTGGAATTGTATCCATTTTTCATATAATGTACTAGAGCAAACACCAAATGGAGAAGATATCCATGTATAATAAATAATAAAACAATATAAACACTATTCATAGATTAAAACATGGATAAATTTTACTCTAACATGAGAGTGGGCAAACCTTTCCTAACTACGCCTCAAAATCAAGAAGCAATAAGGGAAAAGGTAAATAAATGCGACTATATTACAAAATTGCATGGCAAGATACAATAAACAAAGTAAAACCACAGTGACAAACTGGGAAAAAATATTTGCAATTTATATCTGAGACAAAATGTTCTTATCTCTTATATAGAGAGAGATTTATAAATTACCTAAGAAAGAAAGACTGAGTGATGCCTTATATTAATGAAAGGTTGGGGCTAGCTGCTAGAGAATGAACAAGTAGTTCACAGAAAAGGAAAGGCAAATAACTCTCAATCATAAAAGAAGATGCTCACCTCTATATATAAGAAGAAAAATACAAAATAAAACTTAACTAAGATTCCATTTGTCACTTGCTAGATTAGCAATTGTCTCAATTGCACACCATATTCTATGATGAGCCTGCAAGAACATAGGCACTTTTGGACATAGGTGGTGTTAATAAAAGAGTGCTTTAAAACTTATGAAGGAGAACTTGGCATAATCTATCAAAATCATAGTAATGTTTACTTTTTGACCCAGAAATTCCACTTCAAGGACATTTTTGCATTATAATAATGAAAGATAAATAACCACTTAAATATACATCAATAGTGGTCTGGCTGAATAGTGAAACATCCTAAAGTGGATGATAATTCAAACGTAAAAACAAATGATAGATATCTTTACCTATTACTATAGAGTTATTTTCAGATATATTAAGTGAAAAAAAGTGATATGGAAAAAAGGGTCTATAAAAGAATAACTTTTAGAAAAGAGAGTATACACATATTTAAAAGGTAATGCATATGCATATTAAAATATACAAAAATAAGCCATAACATTAAAAATTGATTACATATGAGAGAGAGAGAGAAGAGAATGAGAGAATATGAGTGGGAGGCATAGGTATTAAAATTAGGCTTCATTAACTATATTAGTCTTTCTTATTTTGAAGCCATATACATGTTATATATTATTATAGAACAAATTGACTTTAAAGACTTCTCAAAATATAAAACAAAACAAAATCAATCTAAATAGGCAGTCATTTGAGATATAAGCACAAACAGAAAAGAATTACTCCAGATGACTATGACTTTAAAAGACAATAACTTGACATCACATCCTCAGTGTAATATAGCCTAAGAACAATAGAAAAAAAAAATTAAACTGTCTACAGCAGCAGTCCCCACAATTTTTCCACAGATGGGATTGGGAGTTGGGGGTTAACGGGAGGTGGGGGGCAGAGCTCTGCCACTGGTGCGAGGATGGGAGCAGCTGTAAATACAGATGAAGCTTAAAAGCTTCACCAGCTCACTTGCCGCTAACCCCCTGCTGTGCAGGAGGGTTCCTAAGTTTCAAGAAAGACAATTTTTCCACAGACAGGAGGGGAGAGGGCAGAGCTCAGGCAGTGATACACAGCCTGGTTCCTAACAGGCCACAGCCCCAGGGGTTGGGGACCAATGATCTACAGTAATCATATTATTGGTGGCAATATTGGTGTTGTTATTCTAAGATGGCTGTAGGAGTATTTTATAATAAATTAAGTGAGTACATAATTGTGTCATGTTTTAATTCTATTATTCTCAGTATTGTAAAGAGGATTCTTTGGGGAAGGGACAAAGGAGATAAAAACATAAGATTAAAGAGGTTAGATAAAAGCACCTATAGTTTTAATCTTGAATTGGCAATATAAATTTAAACTCAGGTTGTAGTGTATTGTAAGAAACAAAATACATACAGCATAGCTCTGAATACAGAACTAAAAGAAGTAAAAATAATGGCCAACTTAGAAGTAAAGAACATTTCTAGTGTTAAGATTCTGATTTTTGAAATACCATTTACCACTAAAAGAAATTAAGGTTTCTGAAAGAGAAAGTTGATTCCAGATCCAGAGCAGAAAATCATCAAGATAACCGTGAAACACCTGGGCATACCAAGTAGCAAGAAAGATACCCAAAACTACTAAGCTGGTGTCAAAAGTACTCAAGAACCAACAAGAAAAAGGTTTCCTCTGGCTAAAGATGGGGCAGTTTGAGCATCGATAAAGATATTAGTAATGATTTGAAACAGATTAAATATGCTTAAATCCATAAGTTCATAATAACCATGAAAAAAGAACACCTTATTGATCACTTCTGGAGGATACCTGGGAAACATTTTGAAAACTGGAAAATAAGAAAACATTATGCATGTTCTGCTTTTTCCATATGATACATAATACTCAGTAAACAAACAATTGATGAATTAAGTTTCTCTTTATGGAATTATTCTAGCTAATAATATAAAAAGAGTGATAAAATTAGAGTGCCAACATTTTACAACTCCTCATAAATTAATGGATCACAAGTTTGAGCATCAACTGCTGCTAACAGCACAAAAGAGATAATTCATGCCTCCCAATGAAAGAATTAATTCACCATCATCAGCTACAAACTGGGGGCTGTGTCCATAAATTTTTATGTTGAAGCCCTCACTCCCGATGTGACTGTATACAAAGACAGAGCCTTTTAAGGAGATAATTAAGGTTAAATGATGTCATATGGATAGGCTCCTAATCTGATAGGACTGGTGTTCTTATTAATAGAAGAGGAAGAGATACTGTAGTGTGTTCTCTCTCTTTCTGTCCCTCTTACTCTCTCTTTTCCTCCTCCCTTCTCTCTCTCTCCCTTGCCCTCTATCTCTCTCTATTCCTTTCATTCTCTCCAAGTTCACATAAAGGTCACATAAGGACACAGCAAGAAAACATCAATCTACAAGCCAGAAAGGCCTCACCAGAAACCAACCATGGCAGCACCTTGATTTGAGCTTCCAGCCTCCAAAACTATGAGAAAACAAATTTCTGTTGCTTAAGCTACCCAGACTATGGTGTTTTGTAATGGCATTCCATATAGAGTAATATACTATATATTAAATAGTTCTGAGAAAACAAACAAAAACCTTTATTTGATTAAGCTTCAAAATTTAGAGGAAATGCAAGGGACAGAGGAACATGTAAAATTACACCAAGGGGAGCACAATCCAGACTATGGGAGACACCATAAGAGAAACAACTTGACTTTTTAAAATAAACAAATCTCAAGGAAAAAGTTAAAAAATACAATAATAATGCAAAGAGAACCAGTGTAGATTAAAAATGACTTCAGAAAATATCAATCACAATGTATGAACCTTATACGAATCCTGGTTCCCCTGCCCTCTTACCCTATTAAAAAAAAAAAAGAAGAAAAAAACTGCAAAAACAAAAATAAATTTGTGAGAAAATGATGATAAACACTAACTGGATGTTTAATAATAAAAATGGTTGTTAGATATTTTTATGTGAATGTGATATTGTAGCAATTATGATATTGTAGAAATGTTTTAAGGAGTTATTTTGTAGACATACATAGTAAATATTTATAGATTAAAATGAAATATCTGAGATTTTCTTCAAAACAATTATGTAGAGGTAAATGGATAGAAAAACAGAAACAAATTTTGGCCAAATGTTCATAATTCTTGAAACTAAGTGATGCTAAATGGTGATTTATTTGCTATTCTCACTTCTTTTTTATATACTTGTAATTAAATTTTTTAAAAATGCAATGTAATTTACAGTTAGTTTTGGTTGGGTATTACTCTCATCAGAGTAGAATGGAGCAGGGTGTATGAAAGGATGAACCAAAAATCAAAGAAGCTGATTGAATAATAGCTGATCTGGGAAAATAATTTAATTTCCTAGAGAGTAACACTTATTTGCAGTTAATTCTGGAGTTACTGTGGAGAAAACTTTATCTCTTTATTTATCAATTTTCTTCCTTGTTTAAGTGTCAAAACAGCCCTAGGGGAAATATATTATTATTTGATCTATGAAGAAATTAACACTCAGAGGGATTAAGTAAAATGTTTTGAACTTCCACAGCTAGTAAATAACTGAGCCAGATTCAAACTCAAGGTATGTAATTCCACAGTCTATACACTTTCCTTTTATGCTATATAGTCTATATCCAATGAATTAGACACTTGGGCCCTATTGGCCTTCTTAAGGTTAGTTTTTAGGCATCATTATATAATTGTATCATTATATACAATTTTCTGAATTTTTAGGTATGTATAGGTTTGTGTAACCACCACCAAAATTAGAATAAAGAATGATTCTATGATCAAAGAATTCCTTTATGTTTTGCTCCCCATATTCTAATGCCTAGCAACCACTGATTTGCTCCCTATCACTACATTTTCATCCTTCTGAGAATGCCATTTAAGTGGAATTATACAGTATGTAGACTTTGATACTGGCTTCTTTTAACTGAGTATAAAGCATTAGAGATTCATCTAAGTGGCTGTGTCTCTTAATAACATCTTTTCATTATTAAGTAATATTTAACTTTTTAAGAAACTCCCAAATTACTTTCCAATGCAGCTATATCATTTCACATTCCCACTGGGAGTGTATAAGAGTTCCAGATCCTCCACATCTTCATCAACCCTTGATGTGGACAGTCTTTTCAAATTTTAGCCATTCTGGTGGGTATGTAGCTGTATTCATTGAGGCTTTGATAAGCATTTCCCCAATAGCTACTGAAATTGATCAACTTTTCACATTCTTATTTACAGTTTGTGTACTTCTATGATAAATGATTTAACACTTTTTTCCATTTTGTAACAGTGGTTTGTCTCATTTTTATTACATTGTGTTTTCCTATAGTCCCAATATAGGTCATGTGTTGGACATATACTTTGCAAAATATATTCTCTTTTCTGTCACTTGACTTTTCAATCTATTATCAGTGTCTTTTGAAGACTAAATTAATTTTTACCTTCATGATGTCAAATTTTTAATTTTTCCTTTTATATGTTTTCAATTTTGTTATATTTAAGAAACTGTTGCCAATCCTAAGGTCACTAAAATTTTTACTGATGTTGTATTTTAGTTGTTTTATAGTTTTAGTTTTTACATTTAGGTATAGAAAGATTTTAAAGTTAATTTTTGAACATGGGGCAAGGTATGGATTGAGGTTTATTTGTTATATATGGCTGTCCGATTGTTCCAGCAATATTAGTTGCAAAGATTAACTTTTTATTCATTGAATTGCCTTTGTGATTCATATTATTAAAGTATTCATACCCTAACAAATTTTTCTAAGAGCTGTATTTAAGCATTACTTATGAGCATAGCATTTCTGACTCTCTAGATGTAGCTGATCAGGTGAATTATGGACACCTGGCCTAAAATATATAATTATGAGATTCTCTTCCAACAATTTTCATTTTCAGCAAAAGATCAAAACATAGTTATGAGAATTGAACAACTATAATAAACCTCTAGAGGAAAGGATTTTTAATCCCTCTTATTTAATCTTATTTAATCCCTGAAATTCCTATTTCCTCTCCTTAAAATGCTATATTTTTCAATATTTCCTTGAATTGTGGAAGAAAACCAAGTCCTTTCAATAAATTTCCTTTTCTGTCAAGATGAACTCAAGTTCGTTGGCTATTTTTAACAAACAAGTCCTATCCAAGGAAATATTTGTTTTTAATGCTTGATACATTGGAAAATGTGCATTCAATATAATGCAAAGCACTTTTTCTTTTCCACTAAAAATGTAGCTCTTCACATATACTATTTAACTAGTAATCTGATATACACAGAAATATAAGAGAATCCTGTCTACTGGTTGTCATGAAGATTTATGGTTATTCCTCAAATTTTGACATCGTAGATAGGCAAAAATTTATGATAGGTCTCCGTCAAATGTTACTAATGAATACACCCACAATTTCCTCTAGGAGAACAAAAGCAATTATAATATGTAACTTATCTCTGCATGATTTTCTATGAAAACATTTAGTAACTCCTGAATGCTAAATACCTTGCAGAAGCCAGGGTATTCAAGTACAAAAATATTGTCCAAGAATAGAAGTACATGTCTAAGTTCAAAGTCTCTACAGATTCACTAAATTTGTCCCATTTGGAAAATGTGATGTTCATTCCATTTAGCAAAGCTTAATTCAGCTAAAAATATTGCTTCTTCCAAAACATCTCCAAAGCTCAGGGTTTTCTATATCTAGTCCTTATTTCATTTAATCTTGGAGGTAATTGTATTAATATTCTATTCCTCTGATATTCAATTCACCTGCTACCCTTTTTATATAAGTAAAGTTTTGTTAATAGTTTTAACCATATTTTCTTCTATGCCTTCAAAGAGCATTTATTTTTGTATCAAATTATCCCTAGGTTAAATTATATGTGATAGAAATGACCTCTAATTTCTTGCTATTCTCTTCCATTAGTTTTAATTTTAGCAACAGTTTTCTTTTCAGCTACTCCATTTCCTTGGTGCATAATTCCAATTGCAAACAGTCAACTACCTTTATCCTACCTCTATATCCTCCAAATTACCTCAGCTCTAAATCCATTCTCTTTGTAAAACTTCTTTGTAAGCTATTTCTGATGAATAACAAACTTAATTTTCTTATCTAAATTTTAACAAACTTAATTTTCTCATCTGTAATGCTCTCCCCCCAAAATTTCAAATCCTCATTTCCTTGTCCTTTAAGAACGCTAATTTTTTTATATTAGTAGCCACTTTCTCAACTTAGAAAAATTCTACAAATATTTGCCTGGGGTGTTTTTCCTATGCATTTTTATTACAATGCTTCTATATATATAGTTCTTGGTCTACCTGCACTAGAAAGACCAAAGATCCTATCTCAATCTTCTGACTCAGAACCGCTGAAAAGGAAGGTTAGGGACACCTCTTCGAATAACCTCAGGGGATTCTCAGAGTCTTTGAAATTTGAGACCATAATTTCAGGGAATATGACATATTCATATCTGTTATTTAAACATAAAAACAATTTCAAACCCAGGAACCAAATTCATGCTAATTGTACCACTGCTTTTCTGACTGTGGAGATTCAAATCCCCAAATTACTCTCACTACCCAACTGGCCATACATTCTACAAGTGATTCTTTCTTGCCTATGTCATTCTTTCCAATGTGTTTCTTTTTTATAATCCTACTCTCTTTCCTTATTTAGACTTTTGTCCCTTCATACTTCTACCACTGTAAAAGTCTAAAATCTTCTCACATTCCATCATTTATAATCATTGAAGTAAACTTTCTAAAGTGGCACTTTTATCTCTTAATTATCTAGACACAATTTTACCTATTGTATATTGTGATAATCCCTAAAGTGGGTGGTGAGGAAAAACATACAAAATTTTTATGTTTTATTCATTGGTGCAATTTACATACAGTGAAATACATATATCTTAAGCTTTAATATTTTAGGGCAATTGTACAGACTTATGTAATCACCACTCCTATTAAAACCTTAATTTCATATTTATTTTCAACTAAAAATAATATAAAAAATATGCTTAAGCAACATTTTACATACCAGTTGACACTGTTGTTGCTCTTAGTATATTTTAGGGGCACGAGCAAAGAATCTTGAGAAAGATGTTGTAAATACACAGTGTGGAAGAATACACAGCAGTGTGTTACACAGGGTTCTCCAGAGACATAGAACCAATAGGATATTAGGATATATTAGTTGAGAGAGAGAGAGAGAAGGAGGGAGGAAGAAAGAAAGAGAGAGAGATTGATGATCTCTTAGTTAGGAACGCCGAGACCATTGACTATTTCAAGCTGGAGAACCAGAAAAACGGTGGTGTAATTACGTCCAAGTCTAGAAGCCTAAGAAGCAGCAGGGGCCACTAGCAGGAATCCAGAATTCTGAAAGCCTGAGAACCAACAGTTTCAATGTTCAAGGGCAGGAAAAGATGGATGTCCCAGCTCAAGAAGAGAGAGAGAGAGAAAAAAAAATCCCCCTTTCCTCTGCCTTTTTGTTCTATTCAAGCCCTCAATGGATTGGATGATGCCTGCCAACGTTGCTGAGGGCCATCTTCTTTACTCAGGCTACTGGTTCAAATGCAATCTCTTCCTAAAACACCCTCAGAGACATACCCAGAATAACATTTTACCAGCTATTTGGGCACCCTTTAGCCCAGCCAAATTGACATATTAACCATCACAAGCAGCATCTACCCTTGTCTGTTTCATTTCAGCACATTCCAATGGGTTTTGGTTTACACTTGTCCAGTTAAAGTCATCTGTATTTAGTAGTGTTCATTTTTCATCATACTAATACAAAAATAAGTAAATAGCTGAGAAATATTTCTGCAAGTGAACCTGAGATTAAAGATAGCACTAATGATGCATGCAAAAGTGAACAAAAAAGAGACAGAACAGTCACTTCCCATGCTCCTAGTAAAAGAGCTTAATCACTCATGTTATTAGGTCAGAACCATGGAGATCCAAGCATATCTGAGAAATAGTCTGACAATTTTGAAGTCATTAATACAATTATTTGAAATGTGGACTTATATTATATAATTAATAATAATTAATTTTCTATGCAACTATTGAGAATTGAAATTTTAACTAATGATAATACATGTATAATTTTTGAATATTAGAATGTGTACACAAATATATATTTTAGCCCTTGAGTGAGGGATCAGAAAGTTATGTCTTCAATCTATAATGTTACTATCTTAAGCTAACATACACACACAATCTTGCCTAAATGTACTTTATGTCTTGTAATTCACAGCTCCACTTTATGAACATTCTGATCTCCTTGAATTACTTGTAATAGGTCAGAGATGGCACTGATTTTTTGCTTCCTATCAAGAAGATTCTATTTTCCCTCCCCTTGCTTCTATATTTATAAGGAATATTGGCATATAGCTTTCTATTCTCGTGATGTCTCTGTTTAGTTCTGCTATCAGGGTGATGTTACCCTCAGAGAATGAGTAAGAAAGTGACACTTCTCTTCCATATTTTGGAAGAATTTCATAAGAATGGCTATTAAATCTTTTTTTTTTTTTAATTTGGTAAATTTGGTAGAATTTACCAGTAAAGCCATCTGATTGATCCTGGATTCTTCTTTGTAGAATTAGATTGCTTAGTCAATACCTTTACTTATCATGGGTCTGTTCAGATTTTATATTTCTTATGGAGTTTGTTTCAATAGTTTCTGGATTTCTAGGAATTTGTCTATTGTATCTAGTTTAACTAGTTGGCATAAATTGTATATAATATTCCCTTACAGTGTTTTTTTATTTCTGTAAGATATGTAGTAAGTTCCTCTCCTTCATTCCAAAGATAGTGAAATGCATCTTATCTTTTTTTTTTCAAGGTTATTGATGGATTTCTTATTTTTTTTTTTCAAAATATTGAAGGGGTTCAAATGTTTCTATTATGGATAGCTTTTGTAATGCTTGAGTCAGGGCTACAAGTATGCCCATCACCTGAATAGTGCTCATTGGACCTGTTAGGTAGGGATCTGCCCCTCCCCATGTCCCCTTGCCCCCCCCCACCTCCCACCCACTTGATCTCCAGTGACTTTTACTTCCTTCTGTGCAAATATGTGCCCATCAGTTAGTTCCAATTTATTAGAGAGTACATTAGGATAATGGTCACCAGTTCCACCCAAATTGCTGCATCCTTTTTTATGGCTGAGCAGTATTCCATGGTATACATATACCAGATATTGTTGATTCACTCATGAACTGATGGGCATTTGGATTGATTCCACATCTTTCTAATTGTGAATTGTGCTGCAATGAACATTCTAGTGCAGGTGTCTTTTTGATAAAATGACTTCTTTTCCTTTGGGTACATACCCAGTAGTGGGATTGTTGGATTGAATGGTAGGTCTTTTAGTTCTTTCAGAAATCTTCGTGCTCTTTTCCATAAGGTTTTACTAATTTGTAGATCTGTAGTCCCACCAACAGTGTATTAGAATTTTTTTCTCTCTCTTTGCAATTGTGAATTGTGAATTGGCTCTGCATCCATGTAAGCATCTATTGTTTTTGGACTTTTTAATAAAAGCCATTCTAACAGGGGTAAGATGATATCTCATTGTCTTTTTAAGTTCATGTCCCTGATGATTAGTGATGTTGAACATTTTTTCATGCATTTCTTAGCTGTTAGATAAATAAATAAATAATAAATAAATAAATAAATCTTTTGAAAAACTTTTGTTCATGTCTTTTGTCCACTTTTTAATGGGGTCATTTTTTTTCCTGTTGATTTGTTTGAGTTCTTTTTAGATTCTGGATATTAGCCCTTTATCAGACATATAGCTTGCAAACATTCTTTCCCTTTCTGTAAGTTGTCTATTTGCTCTGTTGATTATTTCCTTAGCTGTGCAGAAGTTTTGCAACTTAATCAAGTTCCATGTATTTATTTTTGTTGTTGCTGTAATTGCCTTTGGGGTCTTAGTCATAAAATCTTTGCCTAGGCCAATATCTAGAAGAGTTTTCCTACATTTTTTTCTAGAATTCTTATGGTTGCATGCCTTACATTTAAATCTTTTACCCATCTTGAATTAATTTTTGTGAATGGTGAGAGATAGGGGCCCTGTTTCATTCTTCTGCTGTGGCTATCCAATTTTCCCAGTACCATTTATTGATTAGGGCTTCTCTTCCCCAGTGTATGTTGTTGTCTGCTTTACTGAAGATCAGTTGGCTGTATGTAGATGGTTTTATATTTGGGTTTTCTGTTCTGTTCCCTTGGTCTATGTCTCTATTTTTGTACCAGTACCAAGTTGTTTTAGTTACTATGTAGTCTGAGGTCTAGTAATGTGATGCCTCCAAATTTGTTCTTTCTGCTTAAGATTGCTTTAGTTTGGGGGGCTCTTTTTTGGTTCCAAATGAAGCATAGAATTATTTCTTCTAGATCCGTGAAATATGACATTGGTATTTCGATGGAGATTGCACTGAATCTGTAAATCACTTTGGACCATATGGCCATTTTAACAATGTTGATTTTGTTGATCCATGAGTGTGATAATGTTTTTTCTATTTGTTTGTGTCATCTGTGATTTCTTTCTTCAGTGTTTCATAGTTCTCTTTGTAGAGATCTTTTACCACCTCGGTTAACATCTTATGGCTCTTATGCCTGTCTGGTTTTGTCAATTTTGGTGATTTTTTTAAAAATATCAACTTTTGGTTTCATTGATTTTCTGTATTGTTTTTCTAATCTTTGTTTTATTAATTTCCATTCTGGTCTTTATTATTGGATATTTCTATCCTTTTTCCTGCTTTACTTTAGTTTGCTCAACCTTTGTCAGTGTCTTTGTGTGAGAGAATTCATTATTGATTAGAGATTTTTCTTTTGATTTTAATACTGGTATTTACAACTATAAATCTCACTCTAAGTATTACTTAGTCTGCACCCTGTAAGTTTTGTTACAATGTGTTTTTTATTTTTTTTTATCTCAAAGTATTTTGCTGATTCCCTTTTTGATTCATTCTTTGAGCCACTGGTTATTTGAGTGCTGTTTAATTTCCATATATTTGTGAATTTCCAAAATTTTCTTTATTATTGGTTTCTAATTTCATTTCATTGTGGTCAGAAAATATAGTTTGTATGATTTTAATCATTTTAAATTTAATGAGACTTGTTTTATGGCCTAGCATGGCCTATACAGGAGAATATTCTAGGTGCACTTGAGAAGAACGTATATTCTGCTGTTTGGAGGGTAGAGTGTTCTACAGATACCTGTTAGGTCTAGTTGGTTTAAGGTATTGTTCCATCTTAAATTTCACTGACTGGTTTTGCAGAGCCTCAAGATCAGCCAGAGATGAGAGTTTAGGGCCTTTCCAGGCATTTCCTGAGCATACACACAGCACAATTCTTGCTGTTGTCTTTCTAGATTCCTAGAGATATGTTGAAACTTCTTATATTCCCTATGGACATCCTTCTCTAGCTTTTCCTGTAAAGCTTTTTTGGTTAATCTATGATTCTACCAGTAAGCACTATAGTAGCAGTAACAGTGAAGAGGTTAGCAACATCCCTTGGATGCCCTTTTCACAGACATTAGCATCCATATCCCCACATCTGGTAAAGAGAAGACTACCTGTAATGAGTACAAGCTGGAGAGAAGCCCTCACATGGTAACTGAGAGCTGGGTCTGAGGAGCACATGTATTCAGAATTATTTATGTGGATTTGAGGAAAATTAAGAGTTTCAGAAAACTACATGAAGCCAGAGCCATGGAAATCTCGGGGCAGGGGAGGGGTGTTTGTGTATCTGTGAGTACACATGTCCTAACTGTACAATTCCAGAGGATACACTCTTAATCCCTACAATGCTGTGCCTTCTAAAAATGTAAAAACTATTAAATGATATCATTTTATTTAACTTAGCTGTGAGGGGAAATTAACTATAAGATGTTATATCCATTTTTCAGGACCAACTATTATCCTATAGCTGTAGGTTGATGGAACTTAATATCATTATGTTATTTTTCTGCTCAAATTTCTGCACTAGCTCCTCATTTCACTCAGAGAAAAAGACAAAGTAGCTAAATAACCTATAAGGTTCTATGATTTCTGCCCCCCTGGTATCTTTCACCTTTCTATATTCATCTCACTCACTTCTCTCCGGTGCTACTAGCCTCGTTGTTGCTTCTAAAACCCATCAAGTAGGCTCCAGCTTTTATGTCTGCCTAGAAACTCTTCCCTCAGTTATCAGCATGCATCACTCCCTTAGCTTCCATAAGCCTTTACTAATATCTTAGCTTTTGAGTAAGGCATATGCTAACCATCCTATTTAATACTACAATGTATACTGCAACCCTCCTTCTGTCCTTCCAATGCCACTCATCTGCTCATTTTTTTTTTCCATAGCACTTACAAATTTCTATTGTCTATTTAAACAGTTATTTATTATATCAATTGTTTATTGCCTATCTCTGCTGCCAAAAAACCAGCTCCAAAAGTCAGGCATTTGTCTCACTCCACAGTGTACATACTGATTTGCTGAAAGAAAGAATAAATGTAATTTATAAAAGAAAGAAACATGAATACCAGTGATTCCAGCCTACGCTAAGTAGAATGGTTTTGCAAGTCTATCCTTAAATTTTGTCCTTTGGCCTTTGCACATGCAGTACTATCTATCTAGACAATTTTTCTTCCCTTTTCTACCTGGAAACCACAGTCTTTCTGCTAAAATGTCTCTTCCTAAGCATTTCTTTTAGAAATGCTTAATGCTGTCCTCCCGTGAGCCCACATGATATGTGGTTCAATCTTTATTGACAGTGCCTAAAATGATGTCTTTAAATTTCTCTTTTCATATTTTTCTAGCCACAGACTCCACCCTTCCCTAACCTAGAATATTTATCTCTCATCTTTGTATCTTTAGCATCTAGAACAGTGATTGACATACCGTCAAACCTTCAGTTAATAAAATGAATGATGCTTATTTGCTGTTATCTATGCTAAGACCTCTACAGACTTAAAAGATGCTATGTTTACAAGAGCTTTTTAAAACTGTAACATTCTCATCTTGCAACTGGCTTATGACATATGTGTCATTATAAAGACCAAAAACTTGAAACAGAATTACTTGAATTTTCTTTACAAACAGCATTTCTAAGTAGGATACAGTATAATATTTTAGAATCTGTCAAATGTCTGTTGGTTGTTAAGCATGTATATATGCACACAGGCTGGAGGCAAGAGGACAGAAAGGGGTTGTGGGTTACTGCTGAACTCCACTGAAGTTATTTTTCAAGGAAGCTTCAAAAGCGGCCCCTTCTTCATTACAGGATGTATGGTCTGTCTCTCATCTGTCTCTCTAGAAGCTATAAACCGTGCAAATCAGCCACATCCATATTTTAGCAAAAGTAATCGGAGAAGAACAGAATAATCAATTTCTCATCAGTTTTGCTTTTGGTACAATTAGCAGTACATGCATAAGGATGGATTAGGACAGCTTCTGTGGAATTTTTCAAGAAAAATCAGCCAAGGGTATAATGTAGTATATATGCTTAAATAAGGGTTCCAAAATAGCACTTATTTAATTCAGTCATATATTATCAGAATTATGTATAGTATCCAACCAATGATAAAATACCAGCAGATAGTAAGTTCTTCATTTCATCTTAAAATGTGATCCTAGAGAAAGCTTTATAAGTTGATACAGGAAAAAACACCAATATACAGATAGATATACTATTATTTTAATTTTTTTTGCTTCTTCCATAAAAGTTTTTTCATTTTTTTCTTCTGTACATTTCACTCAAACTAATTGTGCAGAAGAAAAACCTTTAAAGTATTACTTTAAATTGTTTATACATAAAGTAACAATCATTTACAACAATAAAAGAACTTTGTTATTAAAAGTGTTTCCTTTGATTAGATAGAATTTTTTTCTGCATGATTCTAGAATGATAACGGATACTGTAAAATGGTAGCAGATACAAACCAACAAGGATGGAATAGAGGATGCCTGGCCTTTCTGATGGTGGTTGAATATTCCGGTCTTGATCAATGGCTTGGATCGGTGGGGTAACAATAATGGGGTTCAGTTCTTCCTGGAAAAAAATTTACAGAGTTTAGTTCAGCTGCATGATTTATACTTTACGGAGAATTGACATTCAGATATTTTAGTTTGGACAGCTAGATGACATCTGAGCCAGTAGTTAAACTCGAGTTTCAAGCTTTATAATTTAATACCTTACACTAGTTAATGTTGAATCTTAAGAGGAAGCAAGGTGTCCTCAAAGTTAACATGAAAAGACATATTAATTATATACATATATACTTATATCAGTAATTGCTCCTAAAAGGAAAGCAAGGAAGAAAGGTAACAATACATTTTTAATCTTTCCTGGAGGATTTATTCAAAAGAAATATAAGGCTATCAAATAGATTATGCAGTAACATTTTTGCTTTTGCTTTAAACAAGATTTGTTAGAAAATTTATATTCTTTCCTTCCTATATTATTTTAAAGGTGCCATATAAATTAATGATACTAAAATATAAACATTGAAAGTAGATGCTTTAATTCAATAAAAATCAAACCATATCATTGCAAATTTCATATAATTTAAATTAACCAGGTGACAAAAGTAACCCATCAACATAATACATATTCCATTTCCAAGAGATCACATCCTCTGACCAAAATGCAATTAGAAACCAATGAAATTATATTTTAAAAGATACAGAGAAATACTCAATACATTTAGAAGTTAACAAACATTTTTTTAAAGTAATACATGGATTAAAGAATAGACCCTAAATCATAAAATACTTGGAAGTGAATGACAATGGCATCTTTAGATACCAAAACTGGTGGGATACAGGATGAATTGTGCTTTTAATACATTTATTAGGAAGCTGAAGAGTTGACAATATATGTGATAAGCATTCAATTTGAGTATTTTTTTTTAAAAAAGAACAAGGTAAGTCCAAAGAAAACTGAGTAAAAAATAAAATAAAGAAATAAAGCAGTATGGAGTAGTCAAGTGTATAATGCTGATAAACAAAAGCAACAAATAAAAGAGAAATAGTCATGTTTGTATTGCCAAGTGCCAGTACATTAATGACCTTGAATTTACTGAAACAACAGTATCCTTATAATACCTCTTTTTCACTAAGGTAGATTAAGATCAGTTTGTGAGACTTTGAACCTAGAGTATCAATCTAATAAATGGATCAAGAAAAGAGTAAGAGGTGTTGTGTTGGCTTTCTTAGAGACACTGTCCTTACTTCCCTATACTCTCTGAATTATGTTCTATGAGAACAGAATTATTTTTGCATGCAAATCCAAGTCATGTAATCACAGGATTTGGTAAATAGCAGATATTTAATACATTTTTGCCAACTTGTTTTCTATTGAATTATCTAACCTGGCAAGAGATCATTATTCCCGAGTATACTTAGTAAGTAGTACTACAAGAAAATCTGTGGCTACAACTTCCTTAGCTCTTGCGAAAAAGCAATCAATTCAGACATGTTTCTTTTGAAGAACAGATTCTCTATACGTAAATAATAGTTACTGTTGCTTATTCTTCTCCTTTCCTCCTTATTTCTCTTAGCTTCTGATTTTACTTTCTAGATTACGGAGGAAGTCCAGTATGTATTGAAGAAATTAGAAATCCACCCATTGCTCAAACGTGCTTGGGTATCCTTTAAGGAAAGCATCAAAATGTTCTTCTACCTTGGTCTAATTGCTATAATTACCTTTTTACTAGAAGCTTTATTGGCTTATGGGCAGAAAATATGTTATTCCTATTTATAACCCTTAGCCTAGTGCCTCACAGATTTCAACAAATTTTTGTAATCAAGTTGAATTCCAGGAGACATATAAAAAAGCCACTCAAACACTGGAAGGCTCTTTTTCACTTTGCCTCTGAAGCAAAATTGCTTTTTTTGTAGTCTCATTTGTCTGTGAGAAGTCACGTCTCCTGAATTGTGTTCTAGCTGATAAGTGTACATTAGAAGTGCATAAGATCACAGGTGCATTTCACTGCTGTTTGAACTGTCAGAGGTACATTCCCTGACTTAGAAATGGGAACACAACATCTAAAATGAATTAGGTCCATGGAAAGAGATTCCTATTGTGAAAATAATCATACAGACTATTGAACAATGCAAAACTATTAATTTCTGTAAAAATACTGTGTGATTCTACATAAAACTCAAGATTATTTCATTATGAATACATGGTTCATATTCATTAGCTTTTCTTGAGAGGTAGTTTCTCTTTTGACCTATGACAACATTTTCATGCACAACTATTGTGTTCTTCTGAGGAGAAAACAGTGGGCAATTAAAATTTTGAGGTGAGTGAAGGTTAACTATTCCTCGTGCAACCTCACTACCAAACTGAAAACAGCATTTCAATTCAAATTTCATTATATACACATAATAAATAAAATTGCATTAGCAAGCAATCACAAAAGAAAAATTCAGAAACCTTTTCTGTAGGTTTAAGGAAATCTCAGCTCTCTGTTCTTTTAAATGTTCAAACCATTACCTTGCATAAAAGGTACATTTCAAGGGAAACACTGAAATTTCAGAGATTGGTATATTTACCATTTTACCTTGCATCAAGCAAACAAGAGTCATGATCCACAGAACTATAAGATTTGGCCTATTATACAATTTCAAATGTTAAAAGAGTACATAATTCATTTGATTCTTAATCTGTTTTATGCATGGGTACACTGCTTTTAAAAATAATTTTAGCCAATCTTTATTTCTTAAATATTTTTCACCAACTGGAAATAATATCTATCATTTATATAAATCAATGGGTTAGTAAACTTTAAAAATAAAAACCCATATTTGACATTTAGCAGACTGATTATCAAAGTCTCCAGACTTGGTTGAGATATGGATAATAGTTGTAGCATTAAAATGCTAAATATCTTCAACTTGAGGGATGTCTTCACCTGAGGAACACATGCATAATAGTACACTGAACTTGTTGAAGTATTCTGAATTACATGAAGACATTATAACGATCCCCAAGACATTATAATAATCCCAGGAAAGAATATATTCTCATAAACCCTTGGAAAGGTAAACTATGATGCAACCACATAGTTCACTGGTATAAAAGCCAAACTTGGATGTTATTTTAATTATTAGAATTCTTAATTTTAAGTGTTTAAAATGCCCACTTTTCTATTCATATACTAGAGTCATCATTGCTTAAATGTATGCTCTGTATTTTAACTAAGTGATAAAGTATTTGAAATGAGGATAATGATGCTGAAGTAGTAAAAAATGTTATTGGTAAGTATTCCAACACTGAAAATTAAGTGACTTGAAATTTTTGCGAACTATATAATTTATACCTAAATTATTCTATATATTATTATTAAATTGCTTTCATTAAGTTTTATAAGTTATTTACATTTAAATAGACACTTCTCTTTTAAAATAGCCAATGAAAAACCTTAATAATTTGCATTTTTAAATGTGTTATACGTTCCTTTTAACAAAAGAAGATTTAGATTGCACCTAAGAAAAGTCAGTGAACATTATTATTCTCACCTCACACTATATAAATATATTCTTTTTCTGGAAGCTTTGGAAAGTGTTCAGCCAGATTCTTACTTATTTCCATGTGTTAACTAACATACAGAAAGGAAGAATGAATCAAATGTGTTCTCACACACACTCATATAGACTTAAATACACTTGCATATATCCTTAAGAAGCCAAGCAACCATTTCTGTCTTTACTTTGCTTAATTTTGCTTTTCTTCAGTGTTAGAAAAATCAGATTTTTTGAGAAAGTAGCAGATATTTTGGAATGTGAATATCACAAAAAAAGTAACTAACTCGGGTGACTGGTATTTGCCAAGCCATTTAATTTGAACTTTTTATATTCTTATGGAAGAAACACAAGTGGAACAGTCATATACAGCTTTGAAACTTACATACTACACATATCAAAGTCTTCCAGTTTTGATAATTATGACGCCTATAATAGAAGAGCAAAGAGCACATGTGAAATATTTGTATAGCCATGACCCATAAAAATCACATCAGCTTCTGCCTGATCATTGAAATTTTATATCACATATTAAAACAAACAAAACAAAGCTCATTGAGCTAACAAGAAATACCCTTGTTTTATTATTTCCATGAGTAAACTTCATGGCCCTCTCAATACTATACTCTTCTTTATTCCACTGTGTATGTGATTTTTTTCATAAATCTTTACCTTATATACTGTGACTGACTTTGTTTGCAAAATATGCATTTCAATATCCTTTCAATCGCATACTTGAACACTTTTACTGATAATTCCCCTTGTTTTCAAAATGTTGCTTTAAATCACTGTCTTTTAAATTTGTTTACCTGAAGATTCTACCTTCCCTGTGGATCTCCAAATAATTCCTAGATAGGTAAGAAAAAAATCTGGCTAGTGGTCAACCCTTGATTATTTCCTATGAACAAATATTAAAATCCTATAATACGTTTTCCAAGTCTGTGAACTTGTTCCACACTGCCCAAGTGACAGTCTCAAAACAGTGTTGCAATCAAAGTGATCTGGCTACCAAAAATCAGTTTCCAAATAACTCGAATTCAGGGTATGCATTCTACAGAGGTTGTAAAGAGACCATAGAAATATTTCTTAAAACCCTTTTTGGTATTCTCATCCATTTCCCTAACAGCTAGTCTTCTGTCTATTCCTCACACTGCCTCAGGCCTAACTCAAAATCATCTTGTTATTCACCGCCCCTTCATTCTCATCTTGCATAGCCAAAATTCTCAAAATGATTTTGACAAGGCATGGCCCACTTCGGAAGTCAGAGGAAAGAAAGAAACTGAGTGGGCAGAATTTGCTTTATTATGCAGATAAAGAGAATATCTTGGGAGAACTTACTTGTTGCTAATTTTAGTCTCATCACATTGGCATGAATATTTCAATTATAAGAATGATATGACTCCCATTGTGTGCACTCACTGGTCAGGAGACAGCTATCTTTGTGATCACTTCAATTCATCATCGAATCACAATTCTTTACAAAACCTCCTTGTTATTAGGGACTTGTGAGCACCCCATAGGGTTTCACCTTCAATCTTTCTAGGTCAGGCTTCCTCACTCAAAAGGAAGCCAAGAAAACAAGGACAATACAAATATAACATATTAAACATATAATACAGTAATCCTGCTTATTGATTTGATTTTGGAAAAATCAAATCTGATTTTACAATTATTAAATGCAGCATATGGTTTAGTGAAAGAAGAGGCATTTTTTATTTAGATCAATGAAGCAAAGTAATTTGCATAAAATTTTCCTGAGTGGTTTTATCAGTTTATATTCCTACTGAGTATATGTGTAGTAAACATGAATGTTCAAATCAATGGAATAAAATAGATATTTTTCATAAAGAGTGACTAAATATTATAGGTTAGCAATGTATATGAAAAAATTATGTTGTATATTGACTTCATATCCTATGTCAAATAAATTTTTGTAGAGAAAAAATGAACATAAGAGAAAAACAGAAATATATTGTAAGACATAAATATATTATATTCATCTAATGAATATCCCAAATATTATTTATTCATTCTTTAAGCTGGTGATGGACTTTGGATTGTTTCTAATGCATGCTGTGATGAATAATGCTATTATGAACACTCTCATGTGTGTCTTCTTACGTATATTAATACAAGAATGAAGTTGCTGAATGTACATATATTCTGATAGGCTAGATTACTGCCAGTTTTCTAAAGTGGCTGTATCAGTTTACATTCTATGATAGTGTAGGAGAATTTTAATTGCTCCACACCTTTGCCAAGCATTTATAATTCCAGTCTTTTAAAATTTTAACAACTCTGGTGGGTGTGCACTGTGATCTCACAGTGGTTTTAATTTGAATTTTCTTGATAGCTAATAGGATTAAACAACTGTTTCATTAACATGATATTGGGCATTTGTGAAGTATTGGTTCATGTCTTTTGCCTATTTTTCTTCGAATTGTCCATTATTTTTTTAAACAGGGTTTTGCTCTGTTGCCAGGTTCAGTGTATAGTGATGTTACCATAACTCACTGCAACCTCAAGCTACTGGGCTGAAGCAATCGTACTGTCTCATTCTCCCGAGAAGTTGGGACTACAGGTGTGCACCACTGGGCCTGGTTAAGATTTCTTTTGTTTGTTTGTTTGTTTGTTGTAGAGATGGGTCCTGCTATTACCCAGGCTGGTCTTGAACTCCTGGGCTCAAGGAATCCTACCTGAATTGTCTATCTTTCTCTTACCAATTGATAAGAGTTCTTTATATATTGGAATGTGTCTTTTATCAAAAAGCTTAATGTTTTGTAAATATCATAATCCTTATGGCTTATATTTAGTTAGTATTATCTTGTCAAAGAAAAGTTCCTAACTTTATTTCTTTTTTTCTTATTTATTTGTTTTTATCTTTCCCCCTGATAACTGCACAGTACCTAACTTTAATATAGTACCAGTTGTCCCTTTCCTTTCTCTTTTCATTTATACTTGGATATTTTCTCTACAATATACAGATTCTAACCACTTGAGGTACAGCTGCTAATTTTTAAATCAATTTCTATAGATAACATATTATGCTTGCCCATGTTATTTAAATTTATCTCACACACTTGTTTAACTCTATGTTAACTGAGTTGGCTTGCCTGTAACTTTCTTGAGAGCAGGATAAGGCCCATTTTCTCTTGTGTCTGTAGCACCAGATAACACACATAGTGCATAGGCATGCAAAAACTGTGAATAAAGGTCTTCTCAGTTGTAGAGTACTTTTGAGGCTCATAGACACTACTAGCCTTGCTCTCTGAATTTCTGTAAGACATCTAAACGCAAACACTGATTTTTCTGACAATCTCTTTATAACTGCAGTATCTTTGTGCTTCCAAATTTGCCACACTCAACTAGAGACAAAAATAATGTGGCCATTAGAATGGATCAAAATACACAGATAGCGGCTCAGAGTGATTCACTGAGATGGCCTTTTTGGGTAGTACAATGAACAGTCTCACAAAGATGCCAATAGATTGAATGGTGAATTCCTATATCCTGCAACAAAACATGACAAGTCTGCTAATAAGTAGCAATGCAACTTTTCAATAAGCTATTTCATCTCTCAGACCTTGAATTCTCATTTTCAAAGTGAAGTTATTAATATCTACATTCCATGATTGGTGTGAGGATTTATGAAATAATATATATAAAGAAATAAAACAGTAAATGACATTTTAATATATGGAAATTATTATTAAGTTAATATTATCAAAATCCAGGCTATATAGTTGGACAGTTAAATTGCTTACATTGGTTTAGCAACATAAATAATATATTCTCTACTGTGCTATATCCTAAATTATGTTCCTAGATGTAAAATTTTTGGATTAGGCAGTGAAAACATGTTGAATTCTTTTGCACAAATTGCCAGATGGCTTTCCAAAAAGATTGTAGTGATCTATTTCCTCCTCAGTATTGTGTGTGAATTTATAATTGCAGACACTTGTCAATACTGTGAGTGATATATGCCTACAGTATTGCTAAATAAGTCTAAAGTTTACTTTTGAATTTCTTTGGTCATGAGTATAAATTATTTGATATATTTGTGCTTCTTCATTTACTTTGCCTATTTTTTTAAATTTTGGCATCTTAAAGTTTAATTTCCATGGCATATGTGCATAGCACAGAAATCAACACTTTGTCACCAGTCTTACAAATATTTTCAGTTTGTTGTTTGCCTTTTAATGTTATTTGTTTTTGACATCTAGAAGGTTGTCATTTTTATGTATTCAAATATATTATTTTTCATTTTTGATTTCTGCTTAGTTTCTTACCATCTGAAAGTTATATAAATGCTACATTATATTTTCTTTCAGGTACTATGGTTTTAACATTTTAAATTTAGTGCTTCCATCCATCAAGAAAGTTGAACAGTAAAGACTTAATATTCACTGAACTGTAGCTGGAATTTTAACCCTTATTTATTTTTTTTAACAGAAGTAAAACTAGTTTGAAAAACTCTGTTTTTCCCCTTCTTCTCTATCTTAAGTGTGCATCTACATAAAATTTAATCTCCTTCCAAAACTCAAATGATGCTATCTATCTACAATATTGTATTAAATTTTTAAAAAACCTTAATTTTTCCATGTCTATAATGATTTAAAATAGAAACTTAGATTTTCTCTATTATATCAGAGCCATGCAGTTTAGGACTGTGTATGTGTGTTTGTGTGTACATGTGTGTGTGAAAACTAGATATCAGAAAGCCATACAGTGACTTAAAATATGAAATTGGGCTTCAGATAATCTGAATTTACAGAAAACTAGCCACAAAGTTAGTGGAGATAAAGATGATTGGATGCTAAACCAGAAAAGACCATCTAATTGCATTTATTAATGTCTCTAGTATGTTACACATTACTTCTCAATTCCAAATACACACACCCTGCCACAAAACTGTTATCCTTGTTAATAAAATTTGAGAATTATGAACCAGATTATAACTTTTTATGCTATACATGCACTTTAATAATTATTTTAGATTTCTGCATTAGGTTACAAATATGTATTTAGAGTAAATTAATTTTATTGGTTTACATTTAGATTTTATTTTGTTTTATTTGTTTTAATTGCACCTCTAAATATTTATATCATGATTTACTTATTTGTGAATTATTTCTTTTTCTTTAACAATCAGTCCATTGACATATCTCTGAGTATTTTTTTTCTGTAAGAACATGAGTCCTTATATACTTGAGAATGTTAATTGCTTCATAATTAAATACAAATTTTATTGAATTTTAGATTCTCTATTCATAAACATTTCCTTTCAATACATGGCAATCTCTATTTAATATTGAGTGTCTTTATGTTTTTTCTTTATGTCTGATAGCAATTTGCTTTTATCTTGAAATAAATCATTTACCAGGAATTTTCTAATTATTAATCACATTGCCTTAGCTGTGTTTCATACTTTAAATACTTTCAATCTGCCAACATACATTCTTTACATAATTCTAAAGTTTTTTTTTCTCTATAATGTCTTTGTTATTGTACTTGCTTACTTCTTTTGATTTATTTATAAACAAAAATTGATTATATTTTTATTTGGCTCTCTGACCTTCTTTGCTTTATTTTCCTAGCCAATTCTTCTGTAGTCTGGAAGATTTCCTCAAATATGTAAGGGAATACCGCAAAACTGTAAGAGCATTCTTTTGTTAACCAGACTGCTACAGATGGTGTCACTGTGTCTTGCCTTCAGTTTTTGTGAGCTTCACTCTTTGCTGGTTTATAAAATAAAAAGTAATGTTACCTTCTTTACCAAGAGGTTTGCTTATTAACTGAGGAAATGCTAGTAAAATATGTAGCACAATCCTATCAAATTCTAAATATTAGTTATTATTAGCTAATAATTTTGCATCTTTGTTTTCTGCATCTAAAATTCTGTTTTTCTGCTTTTAATCTCCTCAGTTTTACTATTTAACTTTTATTTTCTTCTGTTCAGTATTTTTATTTCATCTTTAATCTCAGGTTTTATATATTACATTCTTTATTATATTTTATTTGTAACTAAAACGTAATTTTTTACAATTCACTTGTGTGTCTTCTAGTAAGTCTTATTAAAGACATGCTTCTCCACCTTTTTACCTTGAACAATAATGTTTTCCTCTAGTAGTGCAGAATCTTTCATGGGATTCATGTGTATTTGGACCTGTATATTTCAGTTGATGAATGCTGCTCTTTTGACTGCAAAATTTCCATATATCTTTGGTGGGGAGGCTGAAAATCTATTCTTTATCCCTGTCTATACATTTTCCCCCTCTTTCTCTTTCAACACTATAGCAATCTTACAGTAGGGTTAGCAGAAGTCAGGCTTAGCTCCCTTGTTTCCAGTGTTTATGCAATATTTCATCCCTTTTTGTATCTCCAAAAGTATTTCGGTAGGGCCGTAGATAAAGTTAAAGCTCCCTGCCATTTCAATCCAGACCTACTCTATTCATTTCAATCCAAACCTACTCTAGGTTTAAGAGCAGGGCAATAAGATAAGAGAGGTGTTAGATAAAACCATGTTTTCATGTGTAAATAAAATTGACATTTCCAGGGAAAGCCTTCTCTAACTTTTCCAGATAGAAGAGCAATTGCTTTCATTCACTATGCCCACACAATATGCTTTCACTTGCATTACACTATTGATTAGAAGTCTCATATTCTTAGTTTATCACAATATATTATAATGTAAAGGAGTGCAGTCCAGAGGAAAGCATGCTGCCATCAGAGCTAGTAATACCAAGGTCTGAAACTATGCACCACAACTTATTCATTATGTGAATACCTATATATTTCTGAATTTCAGCATTGTAAGTGTATAATAGTACATTAATTTACATCAATTCATATATTGAATTATAGCAATTAACGTTATATGAATATAATCATGGAGCATTTCTTAGGATTAAAAAACAAGGTAACTTTAGAGGGCCTTGCTGTGATTGTTCTAGGTGAACATTCAATAAAAATTAGTTTTTAAGTTTCTTACTATTTTAATTATGTGTAAATTTATTTCTGATCTAGAATAAAGCTGCAAATGAAGAGGATGACCATTACTATTTCTTTCAAGTTAGCACCTTACTTGGTGCCTGACATACTGCTTGGCAATAAAGGCTGCTTGTATGGAATTGCTTTGCATGTTTCATCTCTTGGTTGCACCAGCCTTGCTTGCAGTTCTTCCAAGCTAAGAGCCAAAGAACAAGGACATCTCTCTAATACCACATAAACCCCTAACATTGTAAAATTTTTAATTTATTAGACCAAGTAGATATTTAATACTAGCTAGAGAAAGAGATGATAATGTCATATTCCAGTTATGTTTAATCTGATATACTGAAATTTTTAAACACAGAAATCATTTGTGCATCACCTTCCAGGAAAAAATATATTGCCATTAATTATATTCTTTCCAAAAACATTCCTGAAATTAACAAAAAGAGGAATATACATAAATTATTTTGGATGACCAGTATCATTATTGATACTTTATCCCAGGCATTGATAAGACTAAATTTATCCCACTGGATTTTGATTTAGGACTCAAAATACCTAAAACTCTTTTTTATCTCTTTCCTGTTACTCACCAGCAAATTGGTTTCCCTGATCATCACCTAAGTGCACATTTGGGAATAACACCAATTGGGTATCGGACAGAGGTGGGGGTGGGGGGAGGGGATGGGTGTATACCTACATGATGAGTGCGATGCGCACTGTCTGGGGAATGGACACGCTTGAAGCTCTGACTTGGGGCGATGGGGGAACATGGGCAATATATATAACCTGAACTTTTGTACCCCCATAATAAGCTAAAATAAAAAAAAAATTGGGTGAAGAAGAATAAACACCCTCTGGTTACCAACAGGACCTAGTGTTTTGCTCCAGGGTTATTCTGTGTGATTTAAACAGCAAGGATAAGAATTTGTAGAGATTATGCAAGCCTCATTTTGACAAATAGAAGATTTATAAAACAACACTAAGATGGAAATGCACATGAGAATACACTAGCCACATAAGGTTTTAATGCTTTAGAGAGCTCACATAACCTGAATTTCCCAAAAATACAAAGAGACCAAACATAGAGATTCATTTTTTGATAGATAAGCTTGGTAGGATTACTTCTGCCTCACTGAACAGTGTAAAACATTTGGTAGAGCATGTATAATAACTACCCATAGCATGGCTCCCCACGCACTCTCACCCAACTCCCACAGCTAGATTCTGAATCACAAACAAAACAGGAACTTCCCCCAAACCAAACCATTAGCAACATTTAAATCTCCCAGCCTACTGAAGGACCCTGGGAGATTAGGCTCTTTTTATAGAAGAGCAAACTGAAACACTTGGTTTTAACGTTTGAAAGAAGTATGAACCAAACTTGTTTTCAGACTTCTATTTTGTACTTGGAATAGAGGCTACTACTTTAAACTACAACAGAGTACTGTTGATAACTCTGGATGCTGATGCCTGTGGGGCATTGATAGATGGTTCATAAATCTTTTCCAAATGACATTCTTGATATTTGCCCACAGGGTCTCTGGAAGCATCCTCTAAACTTTTCAATTTTTCTTTAGAAATTCAGTGTAATAGTTTTTCTTTCCCCTTTCTTCATTGGTAGCAATTTATGTCTTCCACATAGGAAGTAGTTATTTCCCACTATGTTGATATTTTTCAAAATGTAGGCACTATTACATTTGCAATGGAAGCATCTGTTAAAGTAATCACAATTGTTGAGCCTGACCCTAAAAAATACATTTCATCATATCACCTCAGGCCAGCTCTAGGACAAACACCTCAGAAAAGTTTTCTGTAAAATAAACTTTGTAACCTTTTAACTCTTTCTGACAAGTTTTCCTACTTTCTAACTTTTATTTCTTTGTCCACACTCTTCAAAAAAAGAGATGAGGGGCAGTATTGCAAAGGATGTGTAGCAGATGTATGTCACTTACTTTGAGAACTTACTGAGACAACCTTTTGCATTGCATTTATACTTACTTTGTATTGACTGTCTCTCTTCACTTAGAACTTTCCTAGGTGTTCTTTTGATTCTTATTGTTGAAAACCAAAATTGTGTTCTTGTGATGAAATCTGTCTAAATATCAAAACTTGAATAATTAGACAGCCCACTTTCAGAAACCTATTGCTAAGTTTATACCCCAAAATATCAGTTTAAATCTATATATTCAAACTAGGAGCAAGTTATCTATGATAAGATATCCAAAGACCCATAACATAAGGAACATATAAGTTATTTTTCAACTGAATTTAGTTAACAGAGGAACAAATACAGCAACAAGTGGGCTGGCAATTAAATATGGGGGGAAACTGGAATTTCAAATGTAGTACAATGTAAAAGACATACCATGGCTATAAGATTAATGATAGCCATAATGCCCACTCAAACAGTTCATAGTGCCAATACTATCTGTCACGTAGCAATAGGTTGATATCTGGCCTGGGGATTTCTAACCCTGGTCCAAGGATTACCAAGATTGTTCTGTATGACAATGGAACCTAAAAATCCTGATTGCCCTAGAAATAAGTCCATCTCAGCCCAAATACAATGTTCACAAACTTTAACACAAAACTTACTCTTAAAAGAATAACTTAAACTCCCTTTATGAAAGAAACACCTGGTAACTGACCTGGACTGAATACAGGTATAAGAAAGGCGGAAGAATCCCCCAAACTCTGAGAATGGTCTCCTGATAGAAACCCTCCCAATTAGCAGGTCATTTGACCTCCTGACTCTATCTGCCTCATGCTAGTGGCCTGCTCCTGCTACTGGTCTTACAAAAGCACTGGCAGAATAAACCATTTGAGTGTTGGATGGTGTCTACGATTTATCTTTGAAGCATATCTGACTGAAGGGGAAAAGTCATCCCCAGGGAAGCTGGTCAACTAGAATCACCCAAGACCCCAGTATACCAGAATGAAACAAAATGAAAAATAATTTTAAGTATTCCACAATGATCTAATAAAGAATAAAGAAATTAATAAATAAGTTATTTTTTAAAGATGAAGAGGAACCAGATGATCAACTTTATTAAAGTAGGAAATATTTGAGATAGTTTGTCCTAATCAATTAACCAACAAGCTCTTACTGAAAGAAAGTGAACAGATGGGAAGTAGACTAACATTTCTTGATACTCTATTTGTATCTGCTTCTAAATGTTTCCTTTTCACAATGTTATTGTTATAGAACCCGTCGAAACCTTTGAGTAGAAAGTGGTGTAGTTTGAAGCAGAATCTGACTTTAAAGCCTATGCTTTTTAAATGCCTTTGACTTTCCACCACTATGCAGGAAAGGGTACTATCCCCCTGCCCTTATCTACCTGTTTTGTCCAGTTGTACCTTCCAATGCTGATTTTCTCATTTCTTAGCATCTCTGGTTTCTTTTTCTTAATAAAATATGTCAAACATTTCTTTTCCAGGGTTTTTGCATTTACTACTTTTTTAGGTTTCCTTTTTATAACTCATGTCTCAACTCAAATTCCCCTTCTTTAGAGAAGCCTTCCCGGACTACTTTTGCTAACAAAACCCCTTCATTCATCTGCATTTATATTACTTCCTACATGTTCCATTCTTCACACTGTGTTTCAGTGCCTAAACTTATGTACTGAAATTTTAATTTTCTGTCTTCTTACACTAAAATGTAAATTCCCTGAAGGTGTATGATCACAATGTCTATATCCTGGAACCTAAAACACTGTCTTGCAGTGTTTACTCAAACTTTCTCATTCACTCTTTCTGTCTCTTTCATTCTAGATAGACAGATGGATAGATAATTAGATACAAAGATAGAAATATATAACTGAGGACTGATTATTTTTAGGTGATTTTCCTTGTCAAGAAGCTTCAAATACAATTGTAAGACAAGATTAATTCAATATGGTATGACTAATAATTAAAAACAATGCATAGTGAGTGGAATTAACTTTCTATTGAATTAGAAGGCAGAATTTTGAGTAATTAGGGAGGCTGAGTAATATAAATATCACTTATATCACTTCACATTTCTGTAAGGTTTTAAAGTTTATCATATATTTTATTTCATTTGAGTCTCAAAGGAGCAGCATGAAATAAAGAAATTGTTCTTTTTTTTTTTCCCAGAAAGGTCAACTGACATCGCAATGCACAAATCCAGTGGTAAAACAAAGCTCCCTAAAGAAGATAACTTATGAAAAATACTATCCTCTCTTGTTTATTTTTTCAGAAATATAGAATTACTACTCTTAGTTGAGAAAATTAGGCCAAATGATGAGATAAATAAAAAACCAATCTGTTACTGTTAGTACTTGCATGACATTGATGATATTTAGATTGCTGACAGACTCATACATCAACTTTCTAAAATAAGAAAATGTTTGTGGGTTTATGTGTGTAAGGGTGAGAGCATGTGAATATGCTTTAGGTATAGTCTAGTAAATCAGTGGAGCTAGAGTGAGATGTCACACAAATATATTTAGCGACTGATTTTAAAATGAAAGCATATGATGGAAGTATTTGTTTTTAAACAATATACTTGCCAAAATGACTTTGTATGTGAATAAACCCATATTTTCTGATTTTATATATGCAGATAATCAATTTAAAAAAGGCCTAAGGAACAGCTTCTATATGCATAGTCCTATGCATGAGGCCTGGCCCAGCCACATTAAACTGACCCATTAGATGGTACTCATTCATAATTAAAAGAACCTAGATATTTTAAAAATCTCAGATGTTTCATGTGTAAAAAATAATTGGTAAATTCACAGTCTCTGAGTGATTCATTTTCTTTTTTGGGACACCCTCTCTGCTCTGATTTTTACCCAATATTCCAGAACCATTTCTGCTGGTGATGAAAAACTAGAGATGAGGTTGCTTAGATACAGCAAATCCTGTATAGCCAAGGGGAAGCTGAAGGTCAAAGAGTGAATTAGATTGATGTCTTGTACTTGTTTGAAAACAGAATTTATTTGTTTTGCTGACAGAGTAGGAAAATATGAACAGTCAAAGAAGGAAAGAAATATTATTTTGCTCTAGAATGAATTCACAAAGAAATAACAGATATAAGGAAAACCAGAGCGAATATTATTATAGAAATAATCCACTTGGAATAGAAGGACTATGAACCTAAACGTTTGCTATTTTTTCTACCAAAATGGATCAAGTGATTGTTTCAACTGGGGAAAAATCCCAAACTAACCTAAATATAAATGACTACTGGAGGGCAAGCAGAATCACATCATGACACTGATTTAAGAGCAGAGCCAGAAGTACAATAAAGCTAAGTCCTGAGCTCTCTCTATAAAATAACCTTTGTGTATAAAGTCAACAACACAGGTATCTCTTTAAATTTGTTTTTGAAACACTTGTTTCTCTACTTAATTATTTTCTAATAAAAATGAAATCATTTGATAAAAAGAAATAGTAAAATAATAATAACCAACACGAATAAAGCCCCAACACTCAAAGGGAAAATATTTTTCAATAACTATAATAATCACATTTCTCAAAAAATCTTATTTAGCAAATAATATTGTGGAACACCAATTTTAATGATATAGCTCACAAAAAATTTTGATATAAAACATAAAAACATAAAATGCCTCTTTATTTTCCATTTTGCATTTGTTTCTTATCTCATCTTGAAAAAGAATGTGTGTTTTCCAGTATGAGCAAATAATACTTTTCCTTTGGCCATATATCCTTTAAAACTTTCTTATTCACTTTCAGTTTTATAAAATATCTGTATTACAGAAAAACTTCCTGAAAAATTATAGAACGTCTACATTTGAGGACACAGTGACCGAAAATTACTTTAAAAGTAATCTTCACTATAATGGAATGCTACAGAAGGGCTCAAAGTTTCACGTTTAGAAAATAACAAATTGCATGGCATTTAACAGGCCTAGTCTTAATAAGCCACAGCCTTGGAAAGAAAATTACTTTCAACACTAGTCCTCTTGCCAATGTATTGAATTCTGTTATTAGCAAACATCTTCTTCTTTCCCATCAGAGGTTGCCTTAGGTCTAGCTGGAGCTATGTCTTGAGAGCCTGAACAGATTCAGAAACAGGATGTAACTTGCCCATGGTGACAGCATATAAAGATAAGACGAAACTAACATGAATGGTATGATACAGGAGAGTCAAATCAATGTAAGGGTGCAATGAATGTAACTGGATCATAAATCTCAAATGTGCTAGAGAAAGAGAGTAGTAACAAAAGTCAAATGACATGGAGACAAAGAGGAGATAAAAGAAAAAGTAGGCAGCAAGCAGAGAGACAGTGGTAACACAGAACATCCTTGAGTTCAGCAATTTTTAAATTACAATTTTTACAACTCTTTCCATTAATGTGATAGGCTATTTATATAAGCTAAAATGGCATAGACTAGGACAGGGGTAGGGTACCTGTGACCTTAAGTCCACATGTGGCCTTCTAGGTCCTTAAATGCGGCCTTTTGACTGAATCCAAATTTTACAGAACAAATCGTTTTATGGTTATTAATATACTTTTGTTCATATTTTTATTTAAAATGAATTTATTTAAAACATCAAAGCATAAAATAAGTTTCAATGAAATAATCCTCCCAGATTGACCAGTACAATTAGAACATTAGTAAGCCATAAGGGCTAAATTGATGGCTGCTATGCTCATGATTTAGTTCTAACTTCTCCTACCTGACTGGTGCCATGACTGCACAGGGCTGGCTGGCGAGAGTTTATGGGGGTCAAGTCTTTTATCAGCTTTTGACACTAGTGCACTATATTTCTGTTTAAAGTGGATAGTTGCATAGCTTGACAGTATTTTTAAATTTTGTCTGCTTAATAGCCCATAATGTCAAAAAAGACCAAGAGAACACTGAAAGAAGAAAACAAATTGTTTAATGAGGATTGGGAATTGCAATATTATCTTGTTTCTGCTAAAGATAAAATGATTTGGTTGCTTTGTGATACTGCAATATCAACATGAAAGAAATTCAGTGCTCATCAACATTATAACACTCATAAGCACCACAAATATTTTAAATTTGTGGGAGAGGCATGAAAGAGTGCATTGCAGAATTTAAAAGATGAAAAGCAAAAGCAAAGACAGTTCTTTCAAGCAGCAATAAGATCTGGAAAAGATGACACTAAAGCAACTTATAAAGTAGCTTACATATTCAGGAAAAAAGAGAACCATTCAGTGATGTAACACTTGTGAAAGAATGCATTGACACAGTTGTAGGATGCTTAGACCCTGATAACATTACAAAGCACAAACAACTGCCTCTTTCAAGGAGAACCACAACTGATAGGCAACATGAATTAGCTTTCAACTTAACAGAACAAATTCATGCAATATTTCAAAAGGAAAATATATATTATTTAATTGCTTTGGATGAATCAACTGATACTGCTGGCTCAGGGAAGGTGTTATACTTCATTCGGATCATAGCAGAAGATTTTCTTTGCTACAAAGAGTTACTCGCTTTGGGAATAACTGTTCTCTTGTGAACAGAATACGGGGAATAGATATGTTCAACAACTTTCAAGGTAACTGTCCTAAAGTTGGACTGAATTTGGTAAGTTTAGTGAGTGTATGTACAGATGGTACTCCTTTTATGACAGGAAAACAAGAAGGGTCTATTGCACAGGTTTAAAAAAGTGTTAACAGATCCAGATGCTCTCATTTCTTTTCATTGTATCTTGCCTCAGCAAAATCTCTGTGCTAAAGTTACTAGTTTAAGTGACACTTTGCAACAAGTTTTAAGTATTGTTAACTATATTCAAGCAATGCAACATGGCATCATCAGTTTCATATCATGCTAAAGTTGAACAATGAGGTATTCAGTGTGGATTTGCCATTTGCAGTATCATTCTACAGTGTGTTGGCTGTTAGCCAAAATTTTGGCTCTGTAAAAACAGATAGTTAAATTTTAGGAAGAACAGTATCAGCAATGTGAATTATTGAAAGAAAATTTCTATAGGAATGCAGCATTTCTGTGTGATATCATGTCAAATCAAAACAACTTGAATATTTCTTTGCAAAATAAAACTAAGTCTATATATCTGTAAGTCCATATGTCTATATGTAGCAAAAAAATCCACGCATTTCGAAAAAGCTATCTTTTTTCAAAACACTTCAAAAGGAAATTTTGGATGAGCATTTACCCGGTTAGCAAAGGTCATTGATGAGCAGGATGAGATATGCAAATCATTTGAAGAATATGCAGCTGTCATAGACCTATTAATTGGAGAATAAATGAAAGTTTCACTGACTTTGAGAATCATGACATCACACTCAAATTACAGAACATTTCAGCCTCACCTAGTTGATATTACCAAGGCACCTAAATAACTACAGATGGAATTAATTGAGCTCTCAGTAGATGACATTTTAAAATCATTGATACTAAGAGAATAAATTGAAATATGGAAAAATGCAGTAGAATACCCACACCTTCGACAACATGCCCCCAAAATGCTTTCTTGCTTTTCAAGCACTTATTGCTGCAAATGTTCATCCTCCTACCTAACCCAAATCAAGATGCCCTTAAGGTTACAAATGACTAATACTAATCTAGAGGATCAATTGAAACTGTGGACCTCCATGCTGCAATCAAATATTCAAATACTTTCCAATAAAAAACAGTCACAACAAAGTCATTAGTTAGTTAACTTTAAAATTACTAAGTAGTTTTCATTTTTTGAAATTATTAAGTACATGGTAGTTATATTTTTACAAAATAATGTCCATTTTTAAGTATATCTAATTGAAGTTTCTTGAATGTGGCCTTATTTGATTACAGCTAAATTTATGCAGCCTTCCACCATGAAAATGTTCCTCACCCCTGGAGGAGGATATTGCTATAGATTCATTCCTCTCTGAGTGTTTCCTGAAAACTGAAGAAATTTGCAGGGACTAAACTCAATTTTGCCCTAGAAACTCATTTTCTATGTTTCAGTACTGTAAATTCTACTGGTTTGTAGAAATATTTGGTCCAAGAGGCAATAAATCTAATCACAAATAAGACCTTTCCAGAAAAAAAAATCAAGAAAACAGAAATGAAGTTTATTGCTGTATAAAATGTAAATATGACCTAAATCTAGAATAAAATAATTTTTCCTAAAAATTTTAATCAGTAAGATAGATATTCTGTGGTATTATCAGGAACATGGCTTCTAAATTCCTGTGACTAAAAGCAAAAAAGATCACAAGAACGACATAAACCATCAACTTTGATTTATTGTGAGAATTATTATTTATGTAAATGACAGTAATGGTATTTATCATATGCAAAATAAAACTGTAATAAGCTTTCAAACAAATTTTAAAGAATAAAGGAATACTTTAGAACAAATGAATATCAGTTTTGTCACTGTTATGGTTAGAATATTTATACACATGTTCATTCCTGGGAAAGATAATATAGAGGAAACCTATTAACTTTTTAAAAAATTTAATTAGTATGGAGCCAAGAGTTACCCAATTAGGGTCACTGCATTCTTACTATTTCTAGTAGTTTTAAAAAATGTATTTAATAGTATCTTTTGGATATTCAGATATACATACCATCATATTATTGCCAAAATTTGCTTCTTTTTACTTAATGGTTAAAGCAATTATTTTCATTTTACCAAATTAGTGAATTCATATGAGCTTAAAAAATCATAATACTGGTTTTAGTGGGCATCTCTGTGTTGATTATTTTTTTTTAAATAGCTTTTGGTTTCCTTACTTAAAATGACGTCTACTGTTAGTTTGATAGCTAATCTTCATAATGCTTAAGCAGTTACTTTATCCGAGAGCATCCTTTCTATTTAAGTACTAACGATTATTGTGGTCTTAGGCTTTTAGAGGCAAAAACATTTGGAAACTGGTTAGAGAAAAGACATAAAAAAATACAATTTTAGAAGGAGATGTAAATCACTATACAAGAAATACAAAATCTGTGAAACCTTATTCATGGTAGGATAATATGTAGCTATTAAAGAGATATAGAGATTTTAAGTTACATGAAAATTTAAGCATTTATATGAAAAAACTATCATTAATACAATCAGAATATAAATGACAGATTTTGGAAAAATAATATCATTTATCTGAATAAAGTTCAATACCTGTAATAATACTAATATAAATTAATAATAATAATACTTCAAATAGACATGAAAAAGTATTTTTCTAATTGAAAATAATGGAAAAAATTATGAATAGACAAATCACAGATGAATAAATAACTCTGGCCTATGAACATTTGAAACAAATGCTCAGGTTCTTTAGATTTTTGGTTGTAATGGGTGCATATAGTAAAAAGAATATATTAGATCTGTACCTGAGAACCTGTAGGTAGGTATTTCCAACAGTTATTTTTTAAAAAGAAAAGCAAGATACTTAAAATTTTGTATATAATTATTATAATTATTATTTTTTTTTTGAGACAAAGTGTCGTTTTGTTGCCCTGGCTAGAGTGAGTGCCGTGGCATCAGCCTAGCTCACAGCAACCTCAAACTCCTGGGCTTAAGCGATCCTACTGCCTCAGCCTCCCGAGTAGCTGGGACTACAAGCATGTGCCACCATGCCCGGCTAATTTTTTCTATATATATATATTTTAGTTGGCCAGATAATTACTTTCTATTTTTAGTAGAGACGGGGTCTCGCTCTTGCTCAGGCTGGTCTCTAACTCCTGACCTTGAGCAATCCACCCGCCTCGGCCTCCCAGAGTGCTAGGATTATAGGTGTGAGCCACCGCGCCCGGCCAAAATTTTGTATATAATTATTATATTTTTAAGAAACATATGCACACACATTAATGTGTTTATTTTTTATCACATGAGCATTAAGAATTGAAAGTCAGAATATATATCAGTATCTGAGGAAAAGAAGAGGGAAGAAGGTAGAAAGCAAAAAGAAAAAATAAGTACCAAAATATTTTCAAGACTAAAACAGTGGATATAATCATGTGGGAAATTATCTACTAATTATTATATGTGAAATAAGTAATATTTTCATAAATGCATGAATAAAAATAGCTATTACTGTGTGACAGGATTTTATGAAATTTTTAAATCCTTCCTCATAATTGTATACATACTGATATGTATAATTAATAATAAGGAATAACATGGTATTGAAATAATTTCTACCCAGAAGGATAAATGTATTTAAATTGTCTATTTAAGTTAAAGTCACTTATCAAACAAATCAAAGTCATTTACTTTCCTCTTTAGGGGTCTTAGGAATCCATATTGCAATGACAATATAAAACATAATTTCTCCTTTCCATTGCCCTGGTCTTTAGTTAATATCTTTGGGTAGGCCAAAAACTGTTGAGAAAGCAAGTCTTCTCTTATAGACAAAAGAGGAAAGATGGACACTTTGCACCATGTGGGCCTTAGAAACAGACTAAGACCCTTACATTCCTTATTATTGTGTTTAGCATGCCATCCAACCTATCAGGATGTTAGATACTGACCTGAGAACAATCCCAATATCATGCTGTCAAGATGTTGGATGTTGAGCTGAGAACAAGCTCTGCTCAACTGAGGCACAGGCCAGAAGGAGCTACTTATTCTTGTCTTTCTGTGATGCCAACCAGTGAAAACCAGAGGAAGTGGATGCCATGTGGAAAATTAGTGCCATTGCTATCTTTTATTCTTTTTTTAAATCTAATATATACCCTGTATTAGTTAAGTTAATGCTTACTGCTATAAAAGATGAATATCCAAATCTCTGTGGCTCACTATAATAGATGCTTATGTTTCACTCAGAGAAGGTTGAAGGTCTTGGTGACTAAGGGTGACAGAAGCTCTTTCATTTTTTATGCATAGCTTCCCCAGTTGTCCAGAGGGGAATGGAAGAAGATTTTATAGAGGATTTCTCACAAGGGAAAGAACTTAGTTTCCAGAGCAATTCAGTTCCTAATTACTCATTGAATAAACATTTATGCAGCCTAGCGTACTAATCACTGGATAGATATTGGGACACAAGAGAAATCTTTAAAACATATCACTGCTTCTTATCAATAATATTTTTGAGAGTGAAAGATTTAAGAATACCACTAATTATGATATTGTAGATATGAATATAATCCCAAGAGAACACAAAAAAGGAAACAGAAATTTTGTCTAGTGGTCGAGGAAATCTTCACTGATTTAAGATATTCCTTGATTAACAGCATTTTCTACGAACTATCAGAGGAAGAATATCTGTGACCTATTTTTTAAAAGCATTTCCTACTTACCTTGCATATGTGACACTTTCATCTCCTATCTGCCTTGGATACAATATAGCACTTGACACTTCCTTTTTTTCCCAAATATCCTCAAAACATATCCTGAATTAAATCTTAGTATTTCTACAATTTTTCTTATACAAGCAATTGTAGCCACATTTTCTCAATATCATAATCATGAAAAAGTGAGCAACTGAAATTTTAATTTGCAGAATATGTAAGAAACATATTAAATTAATTCAAGTTGTTGTTAGGCAGCATATGGTCAACTTTCAGTGAAAGTGAACAAATGAAGATAAATGAGAAACTGAATGAAAACAAGCCAATGTGTTTTTAAGAAGCAATGTTATTTAAGACAATGTGCTTTCCACTGAACAAAAGCAATGGACCTTATCCTCAAGTAGGTAGGTAGTGAAGTGTACCAAAACAACTTTGTAAGGAGCAATTAATACAGTTTAATGACTAGTGTGAGGAGGGAATAATATACATTATTCTAGTAATGATATATAAGGGATTGAAAGTTTAAAAAAAAAGATGAAGAATTGCATAGGTATTTGATCACAGTGTTTATTGAATTGCTTTTCCTGTATCTGACAAGCTTTACAGAAATGTCTCCAAAAGAATAACTATTGAAAGCCAAATGAAATGCCTTATGAAATATGATTCTTCACTTGTTATGCTGCTATAATCTCATGTGCAATTCAGGTAAAAGTGAGGAATTCAATTTGAAAGTTCCATTTGTTACAATTTGATGATTGTGATTAAAGAACCATAAAAATTTTCTCTTTGACATTTCATTTTTCCTTCACAAAGGCAGTCACTACAATTTTCTTATTTTTCTTCCCTCTTCAATGTGGTATTGCATATAAATGTTGGATTTCTCTTTTCTAAGTGTAACAAACATGCAATGATTCTCATACTCATTACATCACGTAAGAGTTCAACTATACATAATGTTTATATTCCCAGAACTTAATTAGAAAAAGAAACTGAGGAAAATTGAATAAAAATATGATATATCTCAAACATCTGAATCTTAGAATATTCTGGAGGCACAGACAATAGAAATGGTAAGTGCCCACCACTTAATCTGTTAATCATCTTTAGATTCAGATTATACCACTCTTGTAACCATATAAGAAGGAAAATTTGCTACTGGATTTCCCTCTCTAGTAGCAAAGAAATATCAATCATCATTTATAATCATGTCTGCTGGTGTCCATGGCGTTTAAGGCACCAGAGGCACTGAGGATAGAATTTTAATTTTGTTTACAGCTATCTACAGATATGTTTTCTATTTCTAGTTCACTCAGATTCAATTAAGTTGCCTATTATTTAATTAATTATATAGCTATCAAATCATTCAGGGTTCCCACTGTTTCAACAACAGTGGAAAAATACTCTTTCATCCCTGTTTATATGCAGCTATTTGTGGTCTAAATTAATATTCTAGAAATTGACATTAAAATTAACATTGCTTCTATCAGATATGGTAATTTAATGAAGGAGCATGAGAATGAGGGAATATTTTGAAGAAGAGGGGACGGTTTTGAATGATTATTCAAAGAATGTGAGCAAGTAAACATTCTGTAGAACTCTACAGAAAGTGGCATCTAAAGTTAAAGTAATTCAATAATGCAGTGAATAAATCCAATTTTGAAAAATTGGGTCAGTTTTCTAAAGTAAGGCATATAGATAATCATAAGATTTTTACTATCATGCATCCTAAACCACACGAAGCTCTTTCCTTGGCTGCTTTAAAGTAAATAGGGAATCTTTACATTCTAGGGAAGCAATTATTAATTTCAGTTTATATGCCACTCATAAACTCATACTTAATAATGTTGTACTAGTAGGTATAAATTCACTTTAAAATTTCTATGAAATGTTAACAAAATGCTCTTTAAAATTATTTTTGGGAATATTGACCAGAAAATGAACAAATTGTAATTCATAAGGGGAAACATCTTGGCTAGTGAATTGAATATCAGAACATATTAAATTAGTAAGTTTAGCAAAATATTTAGAGGTCAAAAAAGTTATTTTACACCGACCATGTTCTCTGACCTAAATGTAAGACAGAACCAAATAACTAGAGATAGCCAAATAATGCTGTTATGTTTGTAAACTTAAATAGAAGCTTGTATGTAATTTATAGTTCAAAGAAAAATTAAAATGAAAATCATGCCATATTTAGAACTTAATAACAATAAAAATGCTACATAACAAAGGAAAACTATGTTGAATACAGCAAAAGCTGAAATTATGTAGAAAACATAAACATAAAGTAAGCAGAAATAATAATATAGAAGCAGAAATCAATAAAACAGAAAAAATGAAAAAGTACAGTAAAAACAAGTGATTCCTTAAAAGCACAAGTTAAACTGACACATTTCCAGCTATACTCATCACCAAGAAAAATGAAAAAGGAGGAGATGGACATGAGAACATAAGATAATGAATGAAAAGAAGACCAAAACTATAGGTAAACCAGAAATTCAAAACAAAAGGGCATGAGAAAACTTTTTTTTGTTTTTTTTCTTGAGACAGAGTCTCACTCTGTTGCCCGGGCTAGAGTGAGTGCCGTGGCGTCAGCATAGCTCACAGCAACCTCAAACTCCTGGGCTTAAGCAATCCTCCTGCCTCAGCCTCCCGAGTAGCTGGGACTACAGGCATGCGCCACCATGCCCGGCTAATTTTTTCTATATATATTTTTAGTTGTCCAGATAAGTTTTATTTCTATTTTTAGTAGAGACAGGGTCTCGCTCAGGCTGGTCTCGAACTCCTGACTTCGAGCGATCCACCCGCCTTGGCCTCCCAGAGTGCTAGGATTACAGGCATGAGCCACTGCGCCCGGCCGAGAAAACTTTATCAATTTACTTTTGAACACATAGAATTAAGATACTTTTACAAAAGAAATCTAAACAAAAAAGACAAGAGTTTTAAAAGCAAAACTAATTTATGTGTGTGTATATATATTACATATATATTATATATAATCAACTAAATCAATCAATCATCAAACATCTACCCTTTCAAAAGTATAGACTCCTAAAAGAAATGGATATGTGAACATAAACAACACTTTAAGCAAAATCTCTCAATTTTAACTGCTTGCAATTTTAGAACATGCCAACTAAGCTCCCGACTCAGAGCTTTGCACTGGCTATTCACTGTCTGGGACACCCTTTCCTTTTCTTCTCCAATCTTTGTTTGAAAGTCACAATCTCAATGAAGCCTGTCGTTTAGTATTCTACCCTTTTCCTCAGTATTCCCAATCTCCTTCGCTTGACCAATATTTCATATTAATACATTTTTCATCTTCTACTATATTTTATATATATACATATTTACCCACTTTATTAGAATATGAGTGCCTTGAAAGCACAGATTGTTGTCTGTTTTGTGCTCACTTATGCCAACACCATGTAATGAAAATTTTTTGGTGAATACGCATACTTTGATTCTAAACCTGAAGTACAGAGTAAACACAAATTAAGTTGCCAGTAAAAAAATCATGTTATTCACATCATAGTGGCAACAACTAAAAATTCTGAATACCAGATGGTGGTGAAAAGACAGCAAACTGACAGCATGTAATACAGGTGAAGATGTATATGTACACACATATATATTCCATTGTACTAGAAAAAAAGTGCACATATGCACGGTAAAATCTATATGAGAATGTATATTGCAACATTTTTTCATTCAATTAAAGATTAGAAAAGCTTTAAATGCCCCCAAAGAAATTGATAAATACATTATATGAATAAATATATTCATACAGTGGAAATCCATAAAGTGATAAATCACAAAAACATAACAAGAAAGCAAGTTGCAACAGACATGTTCAGTATATCATATATACAAGTTAACAAAATAAATATTACTATATTTTTATGGATATGTGTATTCACAGTAAAAGTATAAATGTGTAAAGGAAAAATACACAACAATTTGAAGATAGTTTTTTTCTCCTATCTGAAATTGGGAAACATGATTGGGCAGAGAGGGTGATGGCTATAACCGTTTCTTTAATTATTCTCTTCAAAATTGAAATGATCTGATTCACAAGTTTAAAAGCTGGGGAAAAATTAGTGCATTTCTTTTTTTCCCCCTGATTCAGCGATCATGAAAGCATGGCAGTGCTGTCACTCTCCTGATTCCTGAGTAAGCACAACATAGAGAAAAATTCCCTAACTGACTTGTCAGTGGAAGATGTAAGTAAAATAACCTTGATTAAAAATAACTTTGAACTGTTTCAAGGCATTGAGATTTAGGAGGTTTCATTATCATAGTATAACCTAGCATATCCTGACTGATATTAAAATTCCTGCCATGAATCATAAAATATGTGACACTGCTTTAGTGACCATTTAGTGAATGACAAAGCAATTATTAAGACTGGGAGGCATGGCAATACATGTTCTGCAATGACAAGATATTTGATAAGGATTTCAGCAGCAAAAATATGGACGGTAGATAACGTTCCTAGTAAACTTGTAGTTCCATAGGCTAGATTGCTAGATTTAGCAAATAAAATTCCATGGCACCCAATTAAATTTGAATTTCAGAATACAACAAATATTGTTGTTTGGTAAAATTTCTGTGTGACGTTATACTAAATAATTACACATACTTACACTAAAGAAGAAAAATTGTTGTTTAACTGAAATTCAAATTTATCTGGTTGTCCTGTATTTTACCTGGCAACCCTATCAAGAAGAAGAGGCTGTAAAAACAGAAATGTAGCAATATCTCTTGGGTAATATTAAAGTTATTTGACAAGATTTTATGAAGGACTGTGAAGTCTGAAGGGGCAAGACACTAATCATTTTTTAAACATGGAATTTTTCTAATGAAATGGGAAATCGTTGGAAAATTTTGAATTGAGTTGTGACACAGCTGAACAATGTTTTAAAAGTATCACATTGGTTCCTGTTTGAGAATGAAATAAAGAAGGCAATAGCAGAAATAGAGAGCTCTGATAAGAGGCTATTGAAATTTTACAGGTAAGAATATTGGCTTAGACTTAGGTAATAGTGGGTTAGCTGAGTAAATTCTGGAAACAGAGGTGACTAGATTTCACAAAAGATTGTGAAGTGAGAGGAATATAGAGGAAACCAAGATAACAAGGTTTATGGCTTGAAAAATTGGTAAGATGGAATATCCATTATCATAGATGGATAAAACAGTGCACATATTTAATTTGAGATGCTTGTTAGCATCTAACTAGCAGTACTGATTAGAGCGTTGAATATTTGAGTCTTTGGGTTCAGCAGAGAAGTTCAAATTGAAGATGTAAATGTGCAGGTTGTCAGCATATAGATAATAGTATATTAAGATGATAAAGATAAAATAATAAAATACTAACTTTTTAGGTATGAGGCCTTGATATAAATATTTTATGTGCTAATTCACTGAATCCCTACAAACAACCTGATGTGATTGGTTCTACTAGGATTACACTATTTAAAATATATTAAAAGGAGGAACTCAGCCTGTATGAATCTTTAGCAACTGGTCTGGTCTCCAAGATAATTTTTAGAAATTGACTAGTCAGTGAACTCTGCCATCATCCCTAGTGATGTAAATGTTCTTTTACTTTCTAAAATTCCCTTTCACTATCTGTGAAGCATAAATAACATCTTTTAAATTTTTTGGTCTTAACACTTACATCATAATGAATATTTAAAGAACTCACTCCAAGTTCAGGATATAGAAGGGGTAAATTATCTCTTCTCCCTTATGTTTCACTGTTAGCATGACAGTAAATTAGCACCTCAAGAGATTGTGGTCCTGAAAGTGTAGGAAAAAAAGTAGGGTGGAGTGAGCTCACTTGACTAAGGAGCACTTTTCAGTCATCATCTCCCTGGGGACCTCTGAAGAGGCATTGAGATGAAAGGGAGTTGAGATCATTTTGCCAACTATGGCACTATATTTTGGGCATGAATGTCATTTCATCTCTATGTAGATGGCAACATGCTGTGGACTCTGGCTATGTGGATACATTTTAGAATGAATTAATGTCCATCTATGAACCTTTTCTCACATGGACCTATTTGCTCAGCATGCTCCAAGATCTCTTTCCTACTTCTCCAAATCATCACTTCAATATTTCCTAGTTTGAGACCCAATTCAACCACTGTCATTCTTATTTTTCTGTACTTTCTTATTATATCTCTAGAATTAAACATTATAATATTATGCAATATATATCTCTAGAATTATACGCTTGTGTATTATATACACAGAAATTAGAAATTACATTTAAAGCCCTCCTGTTTAAATATATTCCTTCTATTATCTCAGTGCTAATTCATATCACTACATGGCAAAATGAACAAAATCCTCCCAAAATCAATGTCAATAGAAGATATGAATGTTAATAGAAGATAATTTTAAATATTAGCATAATAAATATATATAACACAAATAAATAAATGTTCAAATAGGGAGGCATGCTAATTTGATCAGCTTTTTTGTTGGCATAATCTTATGATCTCAACTTTAAATTCCATAATATAACAGTATGTTCTGCTGGTAAAATGATATCTCGTTTACATGAGGATAGTAAATATATTGATATTCATATGGCCCCAACTTCTAAATGGATTTTAAAAAGACTTATTATTAAAGATCTCTTATCTTTCCCACTAGTGCACAAAATACGTACTTGTGTTATATAATAATAATTAAATAACTTTGGAAACTCAAAACTTAAAAAAAACTGGTTCCAGTTGTGGGAAGTCTCTACAGTGGAGAAACCTATATGAGTGGTATAAGTTTTAGATAAAAGAAAATTATTTCACTTTATGTCAATACTGCACTCATTTGCAATCCAAACATGAGAGAAGACAGTTCTTATCCCTAATATTAATAACTGTTTCCGGATATCACACATTTCTTAAAGGGGGTATGATACTGATTGCCCTCTCAAATTTCACTCACTTTCCCATAACAATTAGCAACAGTTTCTTTTAATTATCCCTGCCCTTCTTAGAGCAGTCTCAGATATATAAAAATTAATTATCTGGAACTCACATCTTTATAATTTTAACCTTTTTATGCTTCACTTGTTTACAGTGACATTTATTTAAAGCACTTATCAGGTAACTGCATATGTAGACATCTGATTTATCAGAAGAGGCAGGGGAAGAAAGAAATGCAGGACACTAAGCTTTTTATGGTGCTTTGAGACTTTCTTAGAAATCATTAGCTCATCAAAGCTTGTTTTGGCATGGCTGAAAGACATATCCCATTAAAATGATATTAATGCAAGATCACTGTTGTCATTAAGCTATCATACCACATATTACACATTTATGCCTAAAGTGTGTTCAAACTTCTCATTCCCTTACCTTTTATTTATGATAAGGAACTTTGTAGATTATAGCCAGCTAATTCAAAATAACAAAATTAAGGTCATCTAAAAGGCCACAGGATTTAGAATAACACTGCAAAACATTTTATTCTAAATACCTTGGTATTTTAGGAATGAATGAAGAATGCCAATTTTATGGATACTATATTTTTGTTAGAAATTAATTAGCAAATTTCTAGCTTTTCCTTACTTCTATAGCAGTTCAGTGGTTTGAAAGACCTTTTGTAAGCTATGCCTTTAACCACAACTGGGCATCTCTGTCTTAAGAGATATTTATCAAGTCTCTGCCGTCTAAACTTCTCTACGCTGTTCCTACTGTCCTCAGCAAGACCTAATTTCTCACCCATGATCTCAATTCTTGACCACTGATCTTTAATCTTCTTTCTTTTATTGCTAATTGTTGGAATGAGTGGTTTATGAAAATGCCTATGTCCATTCCATTTCTTGCTCTTTAGCTCATAACTTTAGGTTTGATATTATTCTCGGTGTCTACATATTAACTTCATAAATAGGAAGTTTTTGTTCTTTTATTTAATTCCTCATCAATTTCCTATATATTTATATTCTCTAAGGCCTTAAGTTTTGTTGATTGCTACCTTATTGTCTGCTTTTTATATATGCTCCTATTCAAAGATGATTTTGCAAACTGGCATTTTAAATTAGGTAACTGTCCTATTTCTTGACTTTTGCTGACCTATAGACATAACAAATATAAATGTAATGAACACTCACGTGCACATATGCGAGTAAAAATTAAGGGAATTTGAGCAGGTGGAACGGAGAGGAGGGGATGGGTAAGTTCACTCCTAACAGGTACAATGTACACAATCTGGGTGATGGACATATAACTCTGACTCAAACTGTACAAAAGTAATTCATGTAAGCAAAACATTTGTACCCCTGTAATATCTAGTAAGTCATAAAAAATATTTTTTTCTGAGTTAATAAAAATAATTACATCTGTCCATGTCAAGTCTTTAAAAAATGTTAGAATCAAAGTTTAATTTCTGGAGCCAATGTTACAGGTGACTTATGGAAAGGGTGATTGCTCTTTGACATTTACTACTGAAAACCTTTGCTAAGTTCAGACTTCAATAAAACTCTTACATTTACTTTTTTAAATTAATGGTGTGACTTACCTAAATAGTTATATATGAATAGAGCAGTGGTTCTCAGTTCGGTTTGAGCATCACCTGGAAACCTGAAAATTCTCAGGCTTCAAGCCAGGTCTATCGAATCAGAAATTTTAGGGATAAGGCCCAATACCCATTGCTTTCACATGCTCTGCAAGTGATTCCAGTCCATGCTAAAGTTTGAAAGAAAGAAAGAGCAAAATAGAGAGAAAAGAAAAGTAGAGAGACAACTCTCAAACCATACACTGGACTAGAGGTAGAGAGCTAGGATTTTACAACGGGCTCAATGAATTAGAAATGAGTAATATCTGAGATTTGAACAAAAGGGAAGAGAGTCCATCGGTCCAGAGAGTGTCTCTTATTATAAACACCTTTGTTCCATGCTCATGCATTATTCAAAGTTATTTTTACTCTTATAATGGGTTTCTACTACCAAGTAGAGCTAAAACAAATTTAAAATGTCTTCTTTACGTTTGTACTTCTATGGGATTTAGTAATATAGGCTTAGTTCAATTTATAATTAAGGTAATGAGTCTATGTTTGAGGTGGGAATACATATTTTATTAGACTTGGGATGAATTCTGGATTTTTTGACCACAGTAAAAATGATTTTGAAAGTCTGAAAGACTGTTTACCAAAGATAGACCTACACTGTGGATATCCTGTATCCTACATTGTGGATAAAAAGTATCAATAGGATTTAGAAATTTTATCAAGTTGTAATATATTTAAATTCATGATTTTGTTGGGTAACCAGTGGTCAGTGCCTTTGGGGGATACCTAATGAGTGTGACGCGCCACCGTCTAGGGGATGGACATGTTTGAAGCTCTGATTTGGGGGAGACAAGGGCAATATACATAACCTAAACTTTTGTACCCCCATAATATGCTGAAATAAACAAAATTAAAAAAAAGATTATGAAAAAAATTGTGATAAACAATTTAAAAAACAGATGATATAGAACAAATCCACTGGGTAAAGTTAAGGGAAGCAGACTTTCCTAAGAGCAAAATGTAACAAAAGACAGAAAGTACAAACTTCACAAGTTGAATCTGTGCAAAGATCTCCCAACATATTTGAATGTTATAGGTAACCAACAGAGATTGATGGAGTAGAGAAACTAGGTAATATTTATGCAGTAGTTTTGAAAGATTACAACTTCTTTCCATTATTATCTGACGATATGTTAGCAAAAGCTAGACTCTTTGCAATATCCTCATTTTGTTTGAGGAGGAACTGGAGAAGGAATGTTTTTCACTCCTATTTCACCTTCAGCCTTTTCACTTTCTACCACCCACTCTCCTTTTACAATTCCTAGTAAGTAACTAAACTAACCTCACAGTCATTAATGTGGGTAATTTTTACCATAATTACTAGTATTTAAATGATGCAGTCACTTGTCAGACTGTATAGAAACTACAGGTTCTGGTAGTTTTATGAAAATTCGTCAGTATAGGTAATAGATGGCCTGAGAAGTCAAGTGTCACTAAAACACTGAGATCTTAAAACAATTCTCTAAGAATGGCTATATATGTTGCTATTTTTCCATAACAATAATATCTTTGTAAATGTATTATAATAACCAAACTATTAACTAATAAAAACATAAGAAAGGAAAAATACTCACAAAAACCCTCCTATATACACTACATACTGGAGTACTATACCAAAACAAAAACTCAGAAGTTAGCATTTTCAATAAGATGAAATAGATCAAGTGATATGACTCACTAACTGCTTCAGACCCCAGAAGAGCCCAGAGGATGCATAAATTAAGTTAAGGCATGCCAAAATTAAAATTATAATAAAGGATTTTAAATGCTACTCATAAAATGGATTAGAATGAACCAGAGAATAAGACCAGTAGTTCCAAGCTTTTAGGTGTGGGTGGGTATCTGTTAATTTTTTTTCTTTCTTATCAAAGAAAATAATTTGAAAATATCTTTGAAATTAGCTCCCTCCCTTATTGTAATTATATTTATAAATAGCAGAGTCTAGTTTTTCAGACTAGAAAACCCACTATTAACCCACTATTTATACTGAAGTCATTATTCTTACTGTACATTTTAGCATTCTTCTCCAGTGGGTCGTAAACATATTAACAAAGTGGTAATTTAAGCAGGACTGGAAACATCTGAGGAAGTCATTAACTTATCTCAGAGATAGCTCTTTGATACCCAAGTAATTCAACCTGTATAATGGTCTGAAATAAAGGTTGAATTCTTCACAGGAAATTAATACTGTGAATTTTCAGATGTAGTACAGACTCCTCTGGGTTGGCTGCCTTTTCTGCACTCACAGAGCTGCCTATTGTATTCAAATCGGCCACAATTAGAATTTAGTGATGCACAGTTATGCCACTAATACCAGTATCAGCAGGCTTTCCTTGCTCCAACTTAAACATTTATTATAGGAACCATTCTTTAAGACCCTTTACCTTGAAAGAAAGTGTAGAAAATTAATCAGGAGTAGATTCTCCAAAATTTAGTTCCCTGGTTCATGGGGGTAAATACAAAAACCTCTTCACCACCTTAACATTTTAGTCCACCCAAAAGGCTCAGAGAAGGAATAATACATAATACATAGTAACTATCAAAATAATACAAATAAAATAGTTTTATATTGATTATGGAAATTTTGCATGACAGAGTTTCCAATAAATTTTAGCCAATATAATTTAAACTATACATAAATAATTTTCAGCCATGTTTATTAAATGAACACTTATTGAGAACCTACGATTTGCCTAGCCTTGTTCTACCTGTTTGGAATTCATCTAATGCTTTGTGACATTGGTCTGGGCAAGGATTTTTTGGATAAGACCTCAAAAGCCCCCCCACCCCAACCTCTCTCTTCTTTCTTTTAATAATTATTCCTTAGACTCGTTACCTAGAAACACAGATGCTCAAGGACACCAGACTACAGCTAGCCACAGGACCCGGATGCCAGAAGCCCAGACCCGCACAAAGCCAGTGCAGACCAGAGCAGGCGACAGCTAGTTACTTTTGGCTCATTAACATATCATTATAATATTAAAATCACTCCTCCAAATTAAAATCCCCACTATTTTCTAGCACAGGATGTGTGACGCAAATGTACAGGAATGCGTCTGCCTGTCTGCAACTCCACCCCGTACTTGCTTACACACCTCCTCCCTCCCTATCTAACTCTTTAAAACTCCCACATCTCCCTTTGCTCAGGGAGAAGGTGCCTTTAGAGCACAAGCTCTCCTTCTCCATTCTTTGGCCAGAGAATTAAAAATCTGAAAGCCTTACCAATTGGACGTTCTTTCTTTGGGGCTGACATAAAGTAGGGAAAGAACACAGTTTTTTGGTAACACAGTTTCCGCTGCTAGTATTAAGCGTTCAGAGGGAAGTGGCTTTAAGAATTGGTATAGTCTTTGACCCATAGTGGCTCCCACCAACTAGCACGTGGAGCAACACAGTATAAGCAAAGTTATCACTCAGAGAATTGCTGAGAAGGTCGAATTACTGTTGTCACTCCATGCTGTATCTCTTCACATATTTTTTTCCCAAAGACTCAGTATATATTTCACAGATCAAAAACCTGGCTTCCCTATTTATTGTTAATGACATTGTTTCTAAGAGAAAATATTCCATATTCCAAACAACTAATTTACAAACCAATTTTTGGAGTAAAATTGTTTTGAAAGTAGGTGATCACCTTTTATTCTCTATTGTTCCACATACATACATATATATATATATATATATATATGTATATATGTGTGCATATATACATATGACTAAATTCCTGTGAGGATAATATGTAGAAATGTATTGCTGCTATTATATTTTAGAGTGATAATAATTAGTACTCAAAATCTAGAGTAACTCAACTGAAAGTCATGTCGGACATGCATTATAGGTGAGATATTTTGCAATATACACAAGAAAACAATTTTTAAGGACCAAAGGTAGGTTATCAATTGGGTATATACACTCTTTAAACACTGTGTGGTGTAAAATTGCTTCTGAACACAGAAAATATTTATAACCTAAGTATACAATCCAAGAAGTTCCTTACTTCTGACACTTGGTATCAAGGCAACTAGACTGAGAAATAAGCATTCTGAGTAGAAAATAATGTTTTAAATCACTCTTGAACCCAATGCATGCATGCCATGCTGATAAATGCAAACACTTTTAGGCAACCCTCAAATCATATTAAAGATGCTTCTTGGCAGAGACATACTTAAATCATTCTAAATTTCCTCTTTTTTCCTCTTGTGTGAAAATGTCACCTTGAGTGTAACTTTTTTTTAGAGATAAGTGGTTTTTTTCCCCCATTTCATATGTCTTCAAATAAATTATCTGTTAAGATGTTAGTGATTGGAGATTTTAGAATTCTTTGAATGTTTACTATAACTCTTTGACATTATCAGTATAAATGTTTATAATACCTATAATAATTACTGTTTGATTACCTTTTTCCAATTTTATTATGATGAAACAGCTGTCTTATGTATTATTTACTGATCTATATCATTGTTTTCCTTAAATTATCAGCATTGCCCCAGACCAGCTGCAAACTTCAAGAAAATCTCACTAAAAGTATAACAGAGCTATTATAAATTTTATTCACCTCTCTACAGCCACTGAAAACAAATGAAACCTTTCTATTAATCTCTATGAATGTGTTACTTTGTTTAAAGGAAACTTACATTAGGAAGTGTTGTCAGAAAATTGAGGAAGTGATATTGTTTTCTTAAACCTGAATTTTTTTGTTGAGAATGTGCCAACCATTGGAAGGTCTGAGAAAAGAGTTTTACAGCAGAGTGAAGAGCAAAACCTTACACAAGGGAACAACTCAGAAGGTTCAAGGGACAGGATAAAACTCCTGGCAGTCGACCGCATACAGGTAGGAATTAAATCATATGTAGCCTGGTAAGCCATATTCAGATACTGGGAATTTTATCCTTACCACAATTGGAAGTCACTAGAGTAGTTTAAGTAGGAGAGTAACCTGAACTGATTTATGCTTTTAAAAGGTCACTCTGACCACTGTGTGAAGAATGGGCTATAGAGAGCAAAAGCAGAAGCAGGGACAGGAGGCGACAGCAGCTTATATATAAGGCTTCCTCTAAAGGTCTTTAAGGTATCATGAACTAACATCATTTGGGAAGTAAGTAAATCAGTTTCTTCACCCACAGTCTATTTATTTTCCTTCTTTGTATATCTTCACAGATGTTAGTGAACAAAGTGTAAATTGGGGGATAACTATTAGTCTGCCTGCAAATCAAATTGGATTAGAGCTGTTGTAATTGAGAAATAAAATGCATCTGGAAAAAAACTTTTACCAGAAAGCCAACAACAGATATTATGGTTTCTAAAAAATAAAGATTTTTGTGAATAATCTTACAAGTTGTACTTACTACCTTCTCTAGTATTATTTACATAATTGTTTTTCTGGTGACTTCACTGGGTACAGAGCCATCTTTTGGCCACACATAAGCCACAACATATTAAAATACATTATACAACATATTAAAATACACAACTATTGAAATACATTATTATTATGTCCTCCATTATTGATTTTAATCAATAAAAACTAAAAAAAATACATAACATAAATTTGGTTTTGCTAAGAATGAAACATATCAAATTAAAATATATCTCTTTATATAAGCATAAATTGTATGTAGATCTCTTTTTATTTTAAAGTGGAGCACTTTATTTCAAGTAATACTTTACACAGAAATCCAAAATATAAAATAGACAAACAAATTAAGGTACTTTCACACAAAGTCATACTATGCAGTTATTTCAAAAGGTAAAATATATATGGATTCATAAGGAAAACTTCAATTTATTTCAAATAAGTAAATATTTATTGAGCATCCTACATTTGAGGCACTGTTTTAAGTTTGTGATAAGATAGCAAATGCTATAGGCAAGGACCCTGTTTGTAGGGTGTTTATATTTCAAAGGAAGTTGACAGATACTAATCAATTAAATGAATGTTCAACAAATTTCCCCATAGAAAAACTAATCTGCAGAAAATAAGACAGTCATTTATTACCTAATTCCTAAGCAAAGCTGGCTATCATAGACTATGTGATCAGGGAAGGCTTCTCTGAAGGTCATAGCATTTGAGTTGAAACCTAAATAACTAAAGGAGCCAGCCACAGGAAAATATTAGAAGAGAACATTCCCCAAAATAGGGCACATAAGGACACATGCCTTCATCTGAAAGAGTGTCGCATGACAAAGGACAGAAAGAAGGCCAGGGAGCAGGTGGGAGAGAGGTAGGGGATGAGGTCAGTAAGAGAAGACCAAGTAGGACTTTATAAGTCATAGTAAAGGAAGATACTTAGATATGATCATTTAATGAGAAGCCTTCATAGCATTGAAGCAGGGAGTTGCTATGATCTAATTATATCTATTTTTTAATACCATCCCAACTAAATTTTAGGCAGACCTAATAGATAGTTATAGTAGGACTTCAGGAAAGAATTTGTGATTGCTTAATTATATATTTGCCTTCCATATTTGGGTTTTCAACCTCCCAGCATCCATTTCCCCCTAACAGTATCTCTGTTTTTAGAGAAATTACCTTTTGTTATTAGACACACATTCACCAGGGGCCCTATATTGGTTAGTGTACTCCAGAGAAACAAAACCAATAACATATGTGCATATGTATATGTGTGATACAGAGGGAGAGATTTAAGAAACTGGTTCATGTAATTGTGGAGGCTGGCAAGTTTAAAATCTTCAGGATAGGCCAGCAAGCTAGAGACCCAAGGGAGAATTAACGTTGCAGTTCATGTCCAAAGGTGGTGTGCTGGCACAATGCTCTCCTTTTTAAGGGAAGGCAGTCTTTTTTTCTTAAAGTCTTCAACTGATTGGATGCAGCCCACCCATGTTATAATGTAATCTGCTTTACTCAAAGTCTACTGATGTAATGTTTATCTCATCTAAAAAATACCTTCCTAGCAACATCTAGGCATCCAGACATGTTTCACCACATGTCTGGGTACCATGGCCTATCCACGTTAACCCACAAAATTAACCATCACAGGCTCCATGCCCTCTAGTCAAAAAGGGAGCATATGATTCAAGCTAGGTCTCTCTCTCAAATTTGGGTTTGATTAGAACGGCAAAGAAGTACATCACATCTTTATAGTCATGTCAAATCACATGATCCTGCCCCAAGCCCCTAAAACACATAGTCATGGCTTGAGTTTCCCAAACTTCGGCTTGCAATCCCTTTAAAAAGTCACCAGATAGATTCTATGAGGCCAAAGTGAACTTCTGATACTTCACTTTTAGGTAGGCCAGAGTCATTTGGCTTGTTTCAAGTTAAAATAATAATAATAATATTGAAAATAATTTCCTCAAGCAAACTCCAGATATTTGGAAAGACCTGCATGAAATTAATAATGGTTACCCTAGAGATTGTGCTTTGAGGATCGAAGGTTTTTAATTTTTAATTTGTGTATAATATTTTTAAATGTTTCTATATAATTTATAATTAGCAGCCAATCCTTTTATGATTAAAGTAAATCATGAAAACCTTTCTACGTTAGTGTGTGGGGAAGAAAAGCAGAATTTCCAGTGCTATAGGGAATAGAAAGAAGTCTTAGCTTTACCTGCTGCAGAAGTGCTAGGGCACTTCTACCCAGTAGGAGGCTCTGTAAGACAATTTGAAAAACTTTACTAAAATCTATTGTTTTTATAATCACAAAAAAGAAAGAAAGGGAGCAGGATACTTGCTTCCCTGTCTGACATTTAAAATTTGATTTATTGATATATTTTTGGCTCATAGTATCACCTTATAGTATTTTGTTTCAGCTGTTGCTTCTCCCTAGAGTGATAATATATTGCATAATTAATTCAGCAAACATAGTGATGGTGCCAAATCGGTTTACTTTAAAAAATTCCTCTACCCTGTTCATCTGAATAAATGTATTGCATTCTTTTAAAGGGTCAAAATCATACTGAATTAATTAGGAATAGTACAATCAGAGTAAGTTAGGCAGTATCCACATACACAACTCAGTTTTTAAGGCTGGAATTCAATTGAAGGTTGGTAGATATTTAATAACAAATTTGAATTAGCTACTTCTTCCCATGAGTCTCTGCGTAAAAACTCAGCCAGATAAAGAAATTCCAGTGCCAACGATAGTAATAATGACAATTGCAAATATTTCAAATCCTTAGTATTTGCTAGGAACTAGTTAAGTGTGCAATATAACTATTCTTTTATAGTACTCATAAAAAATCACATATTTTAAATATAATTATCTTCATTTTACAGAGGACAAACTCCAGTTGAGGTTTAGAGACATTAAGCCATATTCCTGACATCACACAGGATTTCATTTTGGACTATAAGTTCTTACAAACTATCCTATATTATGATAGCAAATACCTTTGCAAATGTTTTTTTCCACATAATTTGGTAAGCCATCAGAGATTTCCAGAATAAATGTTTAAGAGAAGTTATAAACATCAAGCACAAGTTGGATGATTTGATGTCTTTTACTTTTATGTGTGTTTCATAGAAAAACATAGTTAAGATGTTGAAGTAATCAATTGAACAAACTCTTCAACAAGATGAGCTAGACTTCAATCTTACTGTTCAGTTGAAATAATGACTTTGTTCCTTTAACTGAACTTAACAAACTCAATTCCTTCTATCAATTTATTCTTATTCTTTAATTGTTCTACTAAGAACTAATAGAGTGGAACTGGAAAATTCCTAACACAAAAAAATGATAAATGCTTGAGGTTATGAACACTCCAATTATGTTGATTTGCTTATTACACATTGTATCAAAATATCACATGTACCCTATAAATATCCAGTTATTATGTACCCCAAATAATCAAAAGTTTTAAAAAAGGTTCTAAATAAATTATGGTGCATCCATACAATAAAACCATCTACAGCCATAAAAAAATTCAAAAATTGCCAATATCTTTACATCATCTATAAATGGAGATGTGATATGGCTGAATATAATTGACCTATTCAAATATATTTTCACCAATAATGAAAAGAAGAAAGAATTCTTTTGCTCTCCTATAATTTCACACACCACTTTTAGAATTACATTTTTACATTCAAGAAAATATTTGCTGAATTTTACTTCTTGTGTGTGTGTGTGTGTGTATCTGTCTGTCTATTGTTTCCCCAAGTTGAATCTCAAGTTTTATTTGATCATTTGTTTCTGGTGGGGTGTGTGTGTAGGCATTCATATATGCCAATGACAGTCAAACTGAGAACCAAATCAAAGACTCAATACCCTTCACAACAGCAACAAAGAAAATAAAGTACCTAGGAATATATTTACCTAAGGAGGTAAAAGACCTCTATAGGGAGAACTATGAAACACTGAGGAAGGAAACTGCTGGGCACGTAAACAGGTGGAAAACCATACCATGCTCGTGGATCGGAAGAATCAACATTGTTAAAATGTCTATACTACCCAAAGTGATCTACAGATTCAATGCAATCCCTATTAAATTACCAACATTATTTTTCACAGATATAGAAAAAATAATTTTATGCTTTTTATGGAACCAGAGATGACCCTGTTTAGCAAAAGTAATGTTAGGCAACAAGAACAAAATGGGAGGTATTAATTTACCAGTTTTCTTAAAATTTTAATTAATGAATTGATTCAATTCAAAATTTACTAAATATCTACTATAGGTAGGCAATGAAGTTCAAGTTAGGATATAATGACAAACAGGAACTTGAAGAACTCATAAGACTAGTGAAAGAGAAATGGGTAAATGACTACATGAAGAATTCTATATTTATAGTAGGAAAACATGGGAAAACAAAGAAAAACTTAGTTTTGAGGCCCTCTCATTTTAGGTTAACCGAGATGAACCTTGAATAACAAATATAAGTTTAATATACAAAATAAAGGGGAGAAAAAGGAGGTTAATTCTCAAAAAAAGGTCGGGATCACATGTGAAATTCTGTGTGCCTAGACAAGTTGTGTTATGTGAGTTAGAAGAGATGAGAAGAGAATGTGGTCAGATATAAAATTACTTTGAATGATATGCCAAAAGCTTTGGGGTTTATTTGGTAAACTACAGAAAACATTGAACTGTTTTATTTTAAATAGCAAAAGATCACATCAGAATTGTATTTTTAAAAATATTCATAACTTTGGCTTTTGTCTGATGGTAAAAGAGTGAAAGATTGGAAGCTGGCGGTCCAAGCTGAGAGTAGGTCTTTAAATAGGCATGTTGATGATGGAAATAGAGAAGCATCAAACAGATTTGAGTAACAGTTCCTAAGTAATGCAGAAATTGTCTTTGGAAATTGACCGAGTTTGGGATGTAGGTCACTGATGTCTATGTTCAAATCAACAATGAACCCAGTGGTAACGATAGGTAATAACATTAGAGTAGGTGAAAATGCATTAGAATTAATTAGAAAGGATAATGAGGCATCTGTGGGAAACACAGGTAAAATATGAGAAATGTAAGCTTGGAACTCAGCAGACATTTCCAGTCAGAAGACACATCTACAAAAATAGATAATCCCCAGCTGAAGAAGATAGAACTCATTGATGTAGGTTTGTTCAACTTAATCTTAGTAAAAACTATAGTGAAAAAAAATACATAGAATTAGAGGCCTAGAAAATCTCTAAAATGTTAGAATAAGCAAAAAAAAGAAAATGCAAGTGGAGAGATTCAGTTTTTAAAAAAATAAATAAAAGCTATCAAAGATTTAAGAGGAGAAATCCAAGGCCATCCAGAAAAGGAGAAAAACCAGTACTTTCATAAAAGACAAGACAAGAGAGAGTTCCCAGACTATAGCACATTTAATGAGCACACGTGCCAAGAAGAAATTACAAATGTTGAAGATCACTGCAAATCACCACTATTCTTCTAATAACTGAGAAGGCTTCCCTGGAGGGAGAGAGCACTGCAAATAAACCAGAGGATCTATGTTTGACATGAAAACTATACTTCACTATGGCAAAGATTGCAGTGGAGGTATTTGTGGCTAGAGATTTTTGGGATCAAATCCAAGGCTTTAAACATGGGGAGGGAAAAAGATGACTATGTATGGTGAGCAAGTAATGCTGAAATACTGAAAACCACGTGGTGCAATAATTAAAGGAAGGTATGTACAGTAAACACACAGATAATATGTCAATATGTCATAGCATTTCTTTCCAAGGATAAATTACTCAACAAAAAACCAGCCAGCCAAACAAACAAATAAATGTATGCTACTGTTCAATTCTGAAAAAATGTGTAAGGATTTATTGCATCTTTGTGCTTCATTAGAAAATAAAGAAAATAGAGCCATGCATTCTGTATTCCAAATTGTACAGATTTTTTTTCATAATACTAGAAATCTTAAACTTTATAGACATAATAACAACTGTAAGAGAGTCAAAAATTGAGAACAAATTTACATAATAATATATTTTGGCAAGATTTTATCTCATCCTAGTTGCCCAGGATTCTTAATTAGCATAGAGTCTGGCATATATTAGAGTCCTGAAAATATTTATCAAGTTAATAATAAGTAATTAACATAGGACTACCACTTGCTTTAGTACCTTTGAATCATCAGATTTATATATTTATGTATTCAATATAATATTAATCTTAATGTTTATGAAAACATTAATTTTTTCTGAACACAGCTTTTTGTAGTAGAAAAACATGTAATCTACATTTACAAAATAAGTGTATTTCTAAATAAATGATTATTTAAATTTTGAAATAAAGCAGATTTTTATTATAGCCTAGCTCATGAGTTAAACATTTTTCAAAGTTTTTCTGAGCTGACAAATTCTGTATGTACTATAAGGGGGTGAAGAATGGTTTCTAAAGTCAAGACTATACCACTAAGGTAATTGTAGAAAATTTCACATCAACACAGAAGGTGAGCAAATGTCAAAGCTTTCAAAATTTGAAGAATTAGAGAAAGGATCAGTAAGTATATAATTAGAGTCAACATGTCCTGTTTATCTGACATAAACGGTTAGTTCTCTCACTCTGAATAGCAAGATCTTAGTGAAATTTCATAAAATTTTAGCAGAATGTGGAGAGAAAAATATGAAGAGAAAATAAAAAAGAATGAAAGGACAGACGTAAACATAACAATCTGAATGTGAATCTCAAAAACTACTCTAGTTTTTACACCTAGTGTTCCAGAATGCATGCAAACAATGTACAAGAGTACATGAAAACCTGATGCCAGTACTATGGCTGATTCTATTTTCAAAGATTGCCATGATAAAATTTCCTTTCCCATATATTCTTCTTATAATGTGACTTGGACACTCCTCTCATAGGGATATGGAATATGTTTCTATTCATTGATCTGGCAGAGATTTGACTACAGCAGAAGTAACACTGCAAATTATAAGGCTCATTCATAAAATGTTCTGCCTAATTCTCTTAGGAAATTTGTTCTTAGAACCCACTGTCTTGCTGTGAGGAAGCCCAGTCTATAAAAGGAATGAAAATGAAGCTTCCACCCACAGTCCTGGCTCAGCTCCAGCCATCAGCCAAAATCAACTTGTTAGCCATTTAAATTAGCCATCCTGAAGGTGGTACCCCACCCTCACTTAAGGTGCCCCAGCTAATCCTTCATGGAGCAAAGACGAGATGTTCCTTTGAGACTTGCCAAAGTTGCAACTTTATGGGTAAATTAAACCATTGTAGTTTGAAGCCACTATGTTTTGGCGGTTTGTTATGCAGCAACTAATAATCAGAACAAGTGCCTAGGTTTACAAGTAAATACTGAATTTTTTTCTACATGACAGTAAAATATACCCCTTAATAAATATTTGTCATAATTATTTGAATATGTAAAACTAAAATTCTCTTTGTTTCACAGTACATTAAGGAATGGCTCAATCTGTTAAAATGATAAGGTATAAAAATGATCATTCTGGAATTTTTTGCATATAACATTTAATTCAAGAAACATGGTTTTAAAAGAAAACACAAGGATACCTTTTTCATGAAACAAATTATTGATCTTTACTTGAAAATCTCCTTTTCTACCAGGAAGAATCCACTATGCCCAGGATCCCTTGTGCTCCTAGTTTAAACACTGTTTTACAAAGGATTCAGTGCATAGGAATTTCTTCACTGGGCACTATTATTTCATCAGTCTCTTTACATTATGATTTTCAATGTTTACTACTAAAATGGCTTTGTCAATTGAAGACTGAACAATTTTTACCCTTGGACTAATTTTTCTTTAGGTACTGATACTCAAAATATGAGTATTATATATAGTACAACAACAGAGAGGATGAGACATTGTGACCAAAAGTTTACTCATACTCTCTGAAAATAGTTTTGGACATAAATATTTTTCAAGATCCATGTCCACCAACATAATGAATCTCCAACTGAATCCAGGCTACAAGAGCCAGAACGAGCCTTTTACCCATTTTTGCATGTAGAGCCAGGCTTCAAATGCATCTCAATTTTACTCTTCTTAAACATGAAATAAATTTTAGTCTTTAAGATTCATATATATATGTATATATATTTATAGGTATGTATGTATATGTGTGTGTATATACATTATTTATATATATTATTTATTATTTGCATGGCCATGGAAAGTTACTTAAACATTTTTACCCCCAAGAATTCATTTGTAAAATAAGCTTAATCGGAGTATTTATCCAAAAGAGTTCTTGTGTATATTCAACCAGTTAATATTTGTGCAGAGCTTAGCACAGTTCATTATAAACTGGACATTCTATAAAATCTTTAGCCATTATTATCAGTTATATCATTACCCCAAATCTGAAGTATGACCTGGTCTGTAGCACTAAACTGCATAGGAATGAGAGAGAGGGTCAATCTGTAAACTAGGATAGAGAGGAAAGGAGACTCAATGATCCTTTATAAAATTAAATTAGTACATTGTGCTTCTTAGGCAGCAGGCTTTGTCTTCCTTTACTTTCCTCAGTGCACCAAGAACTGCTAAACAGTCATCAGACTGATTCACTGGATTTAATTATTGTAATCTCAATACATCCCTTTGCAGGATCTCACTGATACACTAGCTACATAAATTAACTCAGAAACATAAATTAATATTAAAAATTACCTTTCTCATCATTATTTCCACTAAACCCTTCAAAAAAAAGTTTAATGCCCACCATCTTTAATAGTTTTTGTACTGGGATTCAACAAAATAATATCATGGCATATAACTTTAGGTAGTTTATTAATACATCTATTTGTCCAGACAAGTTCTGATTAGCCTTATTGTCTGCAAAATTACTTCATTTAGCTGAAAATTTATATATTTTTTTCATTCAATGCACATGATAGCATTTATTCTTTTCACCCAGGTTTTTTTTGTTAATGCAAATCTACTGGACCGGTGATCATTTATGCTAGTATATACAAAGGTAATTCTCAACCATTTAAGATCTACTGTGACTAAAGCCCCCAGACATATTACAATATCGGATAAGAACTTTTTAAAGTGACTAAAATGAAATATATTTTACATTTAGAAGTCTTTCCTGTTTTACTCTTCAAAATCTCTAATATGGCGAGGACCCATGAAACTAGAGTTCTCATCTATTTTGAGAAAAAATTCAAATATCTTCCAACAAATTCTGACATTGTGAGTCATGCTGAGAATCCAGAGAGCTGAATGCTTCTCAGAGAAACAGCAAAAACATTAATCAAATAGTTGACTTCTAGGCAATTGACTTTTCTAAAACAGAATATATATGTATATGTACTTTACTTTTAGGGAAGAAATTGATATTTTAGCTTCAGTAGGATATCTGTTTGCCTTACAATTCTTTATTCTTAGGTATGTACATCTATCATCTAGGGAGGTCCAAGGCATGAATTCAAAACTGGCAGAAATTTATAGCTCTATTAGCATTTTTCAAAAATGCAGGGCTGAGTGTAAAAAATATGTATTTATGCTTCACCTCCCCACTTCTTTTAAATGTATCTTTAAGGGATGGGTATTTGTATTCAGGATTAATGTTAGCTCCTACTTCCAAACAGCCAAGTATAATTTCCAGTAACATTTCAGAGTAGGGGCTAAAAGAGTATCCCATTGACTTTTGTGTCCTCTGACTTGGTACATGTATTTAAATGTGAAATTGAGGAAATGCTGGAGTTGTTTCTCGGAGTTTTCCAGAATATACTGGCAGCTGAACTACGCTGTGATTTATTAGTGGTAAAAATAAAATAAAATAAAATAATCAGCATCAGAAGGATTGACATACTCACTACTTCGATAATGATATAATTATGGATTTTGACCCAAAATTTACTAATTCTCTCTGAAAATAGATTTGAATATAAATATTTTTCAACATTGTGAATTTTGCTATTATCAATCAATATGTCTGCAAAATACTAGAACACGGTCCCATTGGGTTTAGAAAGTTGTAAATGAAGGGGAAAAGATGAGAATATATTTACCGGAGTTCTCAACTCAGGTATGGCAGCTTGGTAAGTGAGTGGACGACAATCACGAGTGTTTGGCACAAGGACACAAGGTAGAAACATCGGACCCAAGTCATCTCCATCCAGAATATCCACTGTGAGAGTGGTGGTAGTGGTTCGCCTTTCGTTCAGGTTTTGTGCACGGTCCTATGAGAGAGAAAAACAAACAAGTGGTTTATAGAAATTAGGCACAATGTAGCCTTTCTTTTTCCTTTTTAAAATAAATAATTGATAAGTAACTTGCTTAAACCAATAGTTTAAAGTGGTGAAGCTGGGATGTAAACTGAAATCCACTTTTCTTCAGGCCCACTTTCATGAAAATGTGTTATAGCAGCTAAGCTTTTACAGGTTAGGCCTTTACCTAACATTTTACATTCTTAAAATGGTAATAACATGATTTTGTTATGGGTTTATTGTATCCTTAGGAATTTGCTTCACTGAGTCTCTTTTGAGACTGATTATAAAAAGAAAAAAAATAATTCTGACTTGAATAATTCATTGGGAAAGCTGCTCTGGGAATAAATGGAATCTTTATGTCACCAAAGTTGAGTAAGAAGCAGGAACAAAGTACATAACTGTTAGGACGGGTAGCTGTAAATTGTGGTAATTTTAAAAAACATATATTTTATTTTGAAACAGTTTTAGATTTACAGAAAAATTGGGAAATAGTACAGAGAGTTCCCATATAACCTAAGTCTACTTTCCCCTGTTCTTAACATCTTACATTAATATGGCACATGTGTTACAGTTAATGAACCCATATCGATATGACCAAGCTGATCTTAGCGGTCCCCTCAGCTATGGTAAACTTCATAATGTCTTCTTCCTGCTTTTGGGCCCCTGACCTCCTTCTCACCTGGCCTTTACAGAATCCAGAAGACTTAACTATAAAGGTCCCTCCCCTTCCTCTTCTGAGAGCATTTACTTTAGGAGCCTTGTCATTGTAAATTCTTTCTCTTCTCCTTTGAGACTTAAATCTTTTAAAAATCCTCTTGTCACTTTTACATCCCAGGACTGCCTTTCTCTTTTATTTTATTTATTTATTTATTTATTTCAGGATATTATGGGGGTACAGACATTTTGGTTACATGTTATGACTTTGACACACCCAATCCATGATTTGAGGCGTGTCTTTTCCCCCCTACAACGCTCACCCCGTCCATTACCATTAGTTGTGAGTTTGCCCACCCCCAAGCCCCCAATCCTTGAAGAATATTACTACTGTGTCAGCACCATAGTGTTGATCAGTTAGTGCCAATTTGATGGCAAGTACATGTGGTGCTTATTCTTCCATTCTTGTGATACCTCACTTCGGAGGATGGGCTCAAGTTCTATCCAGGAAAATATAAGAGGTGCTAGATCATTGTCATTTTTTATAATTGAGTAATATTCCATTGTATACATATACCAAATTTTATTAATCCACTCATGAATTCACGGACACTTGGGTTGTTTCCACATCCTTGCAATAGTGAATTGTGCCTGCCTTTTTCAAAGACCTGGGAACCATCTCTTTGAAATGTAATGGTCAAGGGAGATAGAGCTTCTATCTCCCAGTTTCTGTGGGAGGAGAGGAGCCTAACTTTACCTTGGGAAGCTTAGTACAAGTTCTAAAACTACCTCCTGTCATGAAGAGTCAAGAAAGTTTACTTTTCCTTTGGAAAGGACAATTAATGAACACCAATGGCCCTGGATTCTCCCACACTCACACCTACCCCAGCTCTAAACAACTCTCTCGCCCTTCTTGTCAGCAGAGTTGAGTTCAGACTGCATTCTGGTCCCTCTTCGCTATTGCAATAGCCTTGAATCAAGTTTTTCTTGCCTGTTTATGTCTAGTGCAATTTTGCTACGACAATACATTGCTATTAACAAAAATCCATAATTTATTCAGATTTCCCTAGTTTTTATTTAATGTCTGTTTTCTTTTCCGGGGTCCCAAACAGGATCCCACTTTATATTTAGCCACAATATCTCCTCAGGCTCCTTTTGGCTGTGACAATTTCTCAGACTTCCTTTGTTTTTGATGACCCAGAAAATTTTTACTACTAGTCAGATATTTTGCAGAGTGTTCCTCAATAAGTGTTTGTCTGGTGTTTCTCTCAAGATTAGACTTAGGTTATATGATTTAGGGAGGAAAACCACAGAGGACAAGTGCCATTTTAATCACATTACAGCAAGAATATATATTAACATGACATATCACTGATGTTAGCATTGAACACCTGGCTCAGGTTGTGTTTGGTTTCTTTGTTGTTAAGTTATTTTCTTTTTCCCCTTTCCATTTTTTTTTTGAAGGAAATCACTATGGCCAGCCCACACTTAAGTAATGGGTGGTAGTTTCATTAAAAATTTACATTGTTTATATTTATGTAAAGAATATTTGGCATGAGGACACAAAAAGAAACATTAGGCCTAAGTCATTTCCATCCAGAACATCTGCTGTTGAGGGTGATGATGTTAGTTCATCATTCATTGTGGTAGAATCTGGAAATGTTTTTACTCTCACAGTATTTCGTTATTATCTTGAAGAATTATTATGTTTTTCTGTCTCTTTAGATTTCTATTTTTTTCAACTTAAAAGAGTAATTGTAATTGGATGCATGTTCAGCAAAAGACTATTCACAATCGGCTTTTGCCAAAAGGTGGCAAAAGCCCACATATCCATTAATGAGCGAATGGATAAACAGACTATGTTATATACAAACAATGGCATAGTACTCAGGCATAAAAAGGAATGAAGTACTGATATATACTACAGCATGGATGAACCTCCAAAACTTGATAAAAAAAAGAAACCGAACAGAAAGTCACATATGGTATGATTCCATTTATATGAAATATTTATAAGAGGTAAATCCATAAAATAGTACACAAATCAATAGCTACAAGGAGCTAGGGGAGGGGAAATGGGAAGCAACTGCTTAATGGATGCCAGCTCTTTCTGGAGTGATGAAGATGGTTGGGTACTAGACAGAGGTGGTGCTACACAACACTGTGAATGTACCAAATGCCACTGAATTATTCACTTTAAAATGGTTAATTTTATGTTATATTAATTTACCTCAATTTTTCAAAGAAATTATAGTAAAAGACTGGCATTTTATTTCATTTTTCTCATAAAATGTCTTCATGTGTGACAGTTACCAGACATTAATATTTGCCTGTCAATTTTTTAAAAATCCCACTGTCTTAAACTTCGGGTATTACTGGATTCTAGTTATGCTTTTTCCCAATCTGGTTGCTCAAGAGAGGTTGTAAAGAAATGCATGTAGGTAATGTCTTAGACAGCAGAAATCTCTATAGGTAGAATTTTGCAAATAACAGTGTGGTTCTAGTATTCTGTGATTTTTTTGATCCATTATAAGATAAAGTGTGATCATATTATGCCCACCCCCCAAAAAAAAAGCCAAAGTGACGTTTACATTTCAAAGTGTGGGGACATATTCAGATCTCCAGAGATAATATTAAGATTATTTTAAACTAAAGACATTTGAGATTCAACAGACAGAAAGAAGCCTTATCTGAACTTCTTTTAGCTCACTAAAAGCAAATACTTTTGGGAATGAAGCTACCATGAATCCCCTCTCCCAGGGAAAGTTATGGGAATGAAGAAAAAACTGGAGAAGACCATTCCCACCTACATAAAGAAACATCACACACTTTTGTTCCCCTAGAAACCCATTTGTTCTTCCCTTAGGTGCCTCGTCCCACTCATATATTACATATATAAACCTCCTTTAGCTGTTTAGGGAGCCATTTCTTCTGTGTGATCCAATATGTACATCAATATCTGGTACAACTGAAAGTATAATAGGAACAGAAAGTGACATGGGAGATAATTTTGGTGGCTCACAAATGAACTTTCTAAATTATACTTAAAGTGTATTACTTTTGAACATATAGAAAAATCTTCATTTCAGATATGTGTAGGGGTTTATTTTAAATTTTATAAAAATACAACTAGGTCATCAAACCTGCCATTTTAAAATTATGATTCTGCACAGCCAAAGAAATAGTCATGAAAATAAACAGACAGCCTACAGAATGGGAAAAAATTTTCGCATACTACACATCAGATAAAAGACTGATAACAAGAATCTATTTAGAACTCAGGAAAATCAGCAGGAAAAAATCAAACAATCCTATCAAAAAATGGGCAAAGGACATGAATAGAAATTTTTCAAAAGAAGACATAAGAATGGCCAAAAAACATATCAAAAAATGCTCAACATCCCTAATCATCAGGGAAATGCAAATCAAAACCACAATGAGATACCACTTAACTCCGGTGAGAATGGCCTTTATCAAAAAATCCCAAAACAACACATGTTGGCGTGGATGCGGAGAGACAGGAACACTCATACACTGCTGGTGGGAATGCAAACTAGTGCAACCCCTATGGAAAGCAATATGGAGATACCTTAAACAGATTCAAGTAGACCTACCATTTGATCCAGCAATCCCATTATTGGGCATATACCCAGAAGAACAAAAGTCATTCTTTAACAAAAACACCTGTACCCGAATGTTTATAGCAGCACAATTTACAATCGCAAGGATGTGGAAACAACCCAAGTGCCCATCAATCCACGAATGGATTAGTAAACTGTGGTATATGTATACCATGGAGTACTACTCAGCTATAAGAAATAACAATGATACGACATCTCTTTGGTTCTCCTGGAGAGAGCTGGAACCCATTATACTAAGTGAAGTATCCAAAGAATGGAAAAACAAGCATCACATGTACTCACCAGAAAACTGGTTTCCCTGATCATCACCTAAATGTACATCAGGGAAGGATACCAATTGGATATCAGACTGGGATGGGGGGTGGGGGGGAGGGGATGGGTGTATGCCCACATGATGAGTGCGTTGCACACCCTCTGGGGAATGGTCATGCTTGAAGGTGCAGACCCGGGGAGGTGGGGGGGGGAGGGGATGGAGGTATGACTACATGATGAGTGCCAGGTGCACTGTCGGGAGAATGAGAACGGACGCGCTTGGGACTCTGACTCGGGGGGATGGGTGGGACATGGAAAATGTATATAACCTAAACTTATGTACCCCCATGATGAGCTGAAATAAAAAAAATATATAAAAAAAAAAAAAAAAAAAAAAAAAAAAAAAATAAAATTATGATTACTTAGGATGAAGTCAAGATTTAAGACTGAATCAATCTAAATTAAATTTAAGAAAAATATTAAATAAGTATTTAATGCAGCATATATATATAATTGATATATATATATATATATATATATATATTCCCAGAGGCAATGTTTCTATATTTCCATACCAGTCAGCCTTATTCCTTATATTATAACTAAATCACTGTAATAGAAAAATTTGAATGTTTTCTATATAAAGTCTTTTAGTCTATCAGCATCAAACCTCTCACTATTATCTACTTCTTTGGGTCATTGTCACTACTCCATAGAATGCATACAGGTGCATAAAAGAACGTATATAGATACCAAAATATATAATGGAGGCTTTTATCTCACATTGGAGAAAGATATTGCTTACAAAGTTTTGATTTATAAATTTGTATTTTTAACTGGGAAAAAAAATAAACCTCTGGAGAATCTACTATGAGCAGAAAAGAGAGCTCTAACAATGAAAAATACCAACATAGTTCCCACACATGTGGGAATTCCCCACAATTTGTCACCTATATATAACATAAAAGATGATATGAAATAGGTCTCACGTACACTCATAACTTGTGAGCCCATGAAAGTGATACTAATTAATGATGCCCTTCTCCCAGTTTGGATTCAGACTTGATCATAAAACTGATCTTAAAAAATCCCTTGGCAATTAAGATCAAAACCAAAATAAAAACCAAAAAAAAAAACACATTCACATCCTTTCATTCTTTCTAGTAATATAGTACTGCTCAACACTGTTCTGCATAAAGAAAATAATATTCTAAATTGCTGGTGGTAAAAATACAACATAATATTTACATAAATGTTTTATATGGTTTCATTGTTTGCTTTTTCATTCATTGCTATGTGAGAATCCAATAGATAATAAACTCTATCAAGAAGATTTCATTCCTTCTCTCTAATTTTTCTTCTACATTCTCTTCTTTCTGTTTTAGAAAAATAAGATAATATTTTAAATTTTTAAGTATTTGAAAATAAAAAAAACATATTTCATTAACTTAGGAAATTGTGGCTGCAATTGGCATGCAAGAATATATTTTTAAAAAGTTTTTCAAACTCAACTGCTACTATGGACTAAGTTGTGTGCACCCCCCGCGAAAAAAAAGTCATATGATGAAACCCTAGCACCTAATGTGACTATATTTGGAGAAAGGGTTTATCGGGAGGTAATTAAGAGTATATGTCATAATAAGGATGGGGCCCTGATAAAATAAGATCAGTGCCCTTAATATCATGCGTGTGTGTGCTCTCTCTCTCTCTCTCTCATTTACTACTCCCCTGCCCCCCAACACACACACTGAAACACAGGGGAAAGGCAAAGTGAGGTCAAAAGAGAAGGCTGCCATCTACCAGCCAGGAAGAGAGCCTTCACCAGAAAGAGACCCTGCTGGAGCTTGATCGGGAATTCCTAGCCTCCATATTTGTGAGAAAATAAATTTCTATTGGTTAAGCCATTCTGTCTTTAGTGTTTTGTTGAGGCAGCCTGAGAAGTTTAATACAACTGCTTAATTTATATTTTCTCAACATGCCTTATTATTTCACATATCATTTATATATTTCCTAACATTAAACATTTAGTAACATGAAAGCTTTAATTAGCTTCCATAAAAATGAATCACTAACAATTGTGAGTGGAGCTAAATGTAAGAAATTGCAAGTGACACAAAGAATAATCAATCTCATATAAAAACTGACATATGGGAGTTTAAAAGTATACACATATCTTCAACACAGAATCAAGAAAGCCATAAGGAATATTCAGCAGAGTGTGGAATTTAGAAGAGCTAGAGCATTTTGTCGATATTCACAGGGAGGTAGTATTCACCTGGTCCCTGAATCCTTAGTGTTTTTTTGTAAGGCTTCCAGCACCCTGGCTCCATAAAATGGCAATACACCTATTCAGAATCATAATGTAACATGGTGTCTGGCATATCAAAGACACCCCATTGCTTCTGAATGAATTATTTATTAAATGAGTTGAAATTTTCATCAATATATTGCAAGAAAGAACTAATACACACACACGCACACAAAAGATGTGTGCCTAGTAGAACTTCAAAAAAGGTACTTTGTATAGATAGCTCAGAGATACAATTGGTTATCACAATCCACTCTTTTTACAAAGCATATTTTTATAAAATTACAAATACTTCAACTGTGATAATTTTTTTTTCTATTTTTTTTTATTTCAGCTTATTATGGGGGTACAAAAGTTCAGGTTATATATATTGCCCATGTCCCACCCATCCCCCCAGTCAGAGCTTCATGTGTGTCCATTCCCCAGACAGTGCTCACTGCACTCATCATGTAGGTATACACCCATCCCCTCCCCCCACCCCCATCCCCCCAAGTTAGAACATTCAAGCATGACCAATTTCAAGGTAATAAAATACCTCAAATTGCTAGATGATAAGTAAGACTAATCCCTTCACCCAAGTTGGAAGGTTTTCTTGTAAAATAGTTTAATTGCCAACTATTCTTTGATCAAACTAGTGATACATGTGAATTTCTAATTTGTTTAGTACATGGTCTATATTTGGCAGTGTATTAAGTGAATAATGATTGTGTGGAGTAGAGCCACAGAAGGTGTGGATTCTAATAAATAATTATTTGAAATTATTTGAAACCTGGTTTTAAAATGAGTATGAGACAAATATGCTGATGTTCTGAATAATTTTTAAGCAATGTATAGGAGCCCTGAAATAGATTTCTAGCATTTAAAATATTCAGTGGTTTGTAGCTTAACAAAATGGCTAGAAGCACCCACCAGACTCACTCAGAGACACATATATTAAATACTACTTCATTACCTTATCAAGCATTTGCAGTAGAGAAAGAGAGAGAGAGGAAAAAAAATGGAACATAATTAAAGTTGCCCTGAGTCTTTTGACCCTGTCAGTTCCCTAAGACCATAGTGATGTTTGTCTTCTCACCAATGATAGATGGAATATCATGGAATGAAATTTTAAAAATCTATCCTAGTAACTTGATTCTCTTAGATTTCTTTTTTTGAAAAAGAGAACAGCAGCAATAAAATCGCCTTGGTCTAACTCATATTAGAAGTGGGGTCTTTATTTTTTTCTTGAAAGCATTTTTTTGTTTGAGACATTTACCTAATTTTCCTTAATTTTTATGCATACCAGTAGATAGAATAGTATCATCTTTCACAGTGCCACATGCTTACCTGTCTTTATTACTCAAACATTCTATAAATATTTGTTCCCTTAAACCATCAACCACCATCCTTCCATTTCACTCCCACTCCCCAGAAATCCCCAAGAAACTGGCAGAGCTAAAAAAACAAACAAAAAAAAAAAACGTGCTTTTAAAATGAACACTTATTCCACTATTGGCAGGAAGCAGAAGTGCGGGGAGGTCAGAATGGGGGTTATTTTTGAAAGGTTATTTACATAGGTTGAAATCTAAAAGTATAGAAAGTGATATTTACATATCCAAACCTACATATCTGCAATGCTTATACGCTTTCTTTGAATATTCGTGATCATTAAGTGAAAAGATGGAGCTAGGAAAAAATCATAATATTTCATTTTTAGGAATTATATCTTGTTATGGAAGAAAAGCAGAATCCTTTCTCTAGATTTTTATATGTGAGAAAATATAAAATAGCCCTGTTAGTCATAGGATAATTCAGAGATTATTCTTTCTATGATTCTAAATTAAATATAAACCGACCCTATCCTAACCCCAATCCTAAACCTAACCCTACCCTACCCTTAACCTTACCCTTACCCGAACCCTATCACTAACCCTAATCCCAACCCCAACACCAACCCCTAACCCTAACTCTAACCCTACCCCTACCCCTAACCCTACCCTAACCCTAACCCTAATACCTAACCCTAACCGTTATCCTACCCTCTGCTACCCTACCCCACACTAACCCTAAACCTAACCCATACCCTAACCCTAACCGTACCCCCAACCCTAAACCTACCCCAACCGCAACCCCAACCACAACCCTAACCGCAACCCTAACCCTAAACCTACGGTTACCCTTACCCTAACACTAACCCTAACCCCAACCCTATGCTACGCTACCCTAACCCTAACCCCAACCACAAACCCTAACCCTAACCCCCTAACCTTAACCCCTAACTGTAACCCTAACTCTAACACCAAGCCCTAACCTTAACCCTAACCCCTAACCCTAACCCTAACCCTACACCTAGCCTAACTCTACCCTAACCGTAACCCTAACCCTAGCCCTAGCCTGGGCAACAGAGGGAGACTATCTAAATAAATAAATAAATAAATAAATAAATAAAATTTACAGAATTACTGTGGTAAAATTATAGATATATGTTTGTATGTATATGAGTATGTATATGTATGTATATATTTTTACATGCATATACTATTAATCTTTGTATAAAACACTGTATTATTTTCCAGATTCTTACAACATATTGCATTCTCACATATGGTAGAGAAGGATGCCCATTTTTACTACATTATAAATATATAATTTACTTTAAAAAGTGGTTTGCTGGAGCTGAAAAGTCAGCTAAATATAAACCTGTTTTCTTCTGATGATTAAGAATTCTTGAATACCAAAGTGTCCTTAATAGTTTACTCCGGATAATTCAGTCAGCTCAGACATGCTTGAGGACCAGTTGAGAGTATGTTTTCCCAAGTCCACATTCAGTGACCTCATATTTGCAGCCACGGTGGGAGTATTTACTCAGGATAACAGTAATACAAAAGAGAGTTGGCTTTGAAGAAAATATACATGGGAAGAGATGAGTTTGATTTCTTTGTAATTTAGGGTAACATATCAAAATCGGAGTTTATAGTAATAGAACCTGTCGGATATTTCAACAAAAGGAAAATCCATTGATCTTTGTAATTCTCTGAACTTTCTTGTCTGGATTCCACTCCCCCATTTTTGTCTGAAAATTAATCATTCCTCCACTGGGTATCCACATTTGGAGTAAACAGCAGGGGCTATCACTTTGCAAATATTCTCAAGAAAACAAGTGACAGGTTTTCTAATGGGAGTCGTCAAAACTTGTTCAGCTTAATTAAAAATCATAACATGTACACATGGATAAAAAGATACCTTCCAACTACATGTAATTTGAGTGACTCCCTTGGCAAATCAGTTAAATCTTTGTATCATAAGCAAAACTGAGTAATGTTCAATAATTTGTGAAAAGATCCCCAATTAACCTTTTAGAGACTATCCACTTTAAAGTCAAAATTGATTGCTTATATTTTAACATACTTATTATTTCAGGAGAATATATTGGCTTTTCAATAACTGTACATGACTTACATTGTTGGTTTATATACCACTAATAAAATAATAAAAAGACAGAAATATAAAATAATAATTAGAAAGATATTTTAAATTTATGGATATCATTATCCTATATAAAGATACAGATATAAATTATATACTTATATTGATATTGGTATATACAAAACAGTAAATGATTAACAACCAGCCTGCATAGATAAGAAGCCCTGATTTATACCATTTGTGATTTTCAGAGTGATTTAATAGTTGAATAATACAGTGAATGGAAACAATACCAATCCATTCCATGCCCCATCTAGAAGGATATAATATATAAGTACCACTGAGGGCAGGGGTATCCTTTTAGGGACTGAGTCACACTGAGCACTCTAAGAGCATTAAATACATTCTGGAAGAGTTTTTTACTTCATAAGTTCACAGCAGAAATTTAAGAGAAATTGAATACTCACATTAGCTTGGATGATGACAAAGTAGCGAGTTTTATCTTCATAGTTGAGCCTCTTTCTTAACACTACATTTCCAGTCAACATTAGGGGAATTTCAAAGGTGTCATTGGATGTCTACAAATATTAAAGATACAGGTTTCAGATCATTTGAATATAAGATGAATTGGCACGATACTGATACTGTAGTTTAGTCCTCTTGAAAGTTATATATGGCATGCTTATCATCTGAAAATAGAATGAATATAAACTTCATATTTAATATTCTTATCATTTCTCAAAACGTTTCATTTTGAACAATGTGTTTTCCCAGAGTCCTTTGATAATGATAACCAGGAAACTTGTTTCCTGTCATAGTTTTTCATATATTATTAGGGTTATTCATCAAGAGCCTTGGAACACCTCTAAATCAATGTCGAGATGTCTGAAAATCTTCCCTGTTACCATATTACCTTTTCACTATTTTTTTAATACCAAAGAGTTCAAATATTACAATTTGTGATTTCTACATAATATTATTTTCCAACATTGGTGCCCATTGTGTATTTCAATTATTTTCAGGCATTAAATACAAATACAGTCATGAGCCACTTAAGAACAGGGATATGATATGAGAAACGTGTTGTTAGACAATTTTATTTGTTGTGCAAACATCACAAAGTATACTTACACAAACCAAGATGATAAAGCCAAGTACACACCTAGGCTATATGGTATACTCTATTGCTTCTATGCTACACACTTGTCCAACACATGACTGTGCTGAATACTGTAGGCAATTATAACACAATAGTAAGTATGTGTGTATCTAAACATAAAAAAGAAACAGTAAACATATGGCATTATAATCCTGTGAGGCCACCATCATATTTGCAGTCCATAGCCGACTGAAACATTATGTGGCACTTGACTGAACTTGACATAGTGTGTTATTGCAAAAAAAAAATATATATATATGTGGGTTATAGGTTAATTTTTTTTCAGGCTCCATAACTGCATAACTGCTGTTCATTAGTTTAGATCCCTACTCTGTCAGGAATGGAGTTTCTTCGTGGTAGCACTCAGGTCATAAGAGCAATCTCCGAAGTGCCTTCCAGTGCTATTTGCTCTAATATAAGCAGCCCTTAGTATAAATGTATTCACACTTTAAGAAAGTATAATTATAATATCAGTCTCTTATTCTTAAAAAGAGCTTACATCACTCTTGTATTTTTAATGCCATTTTAAAGACTGATGAAATAGTTTCTCAATAACTGCAACAAATCAGCTTTACTTCCAGCACTAAAATTGTTTTCTGTTTGTTTGGTTGTTTTGTGCAATTGTACTTGTGCTTGCACCCATGCTTGAGGACTTTGGGTGAAATACTTAACTTGGATCTACATTAGATTGCTGAGAAAGGAGGGGGAGGTGAAAGAGGAGGGGGAGGAGAAAGAGGAGGAGGAGGAAGAGAAAGAGGAGGAGGAGGAGGAGAAGAAAGACAAGGAGGGGGAGGAGCAGGAGGAGGAAGAAGGGAGAAGGGGAAAGAAGATAAAAGAAGAGTGTGTGTATGTGTGTTTGTGTGTGTGTTTACACTCACAACTCAGAGTAAGTGTATTCCTAAGAGTCAAATAGAAAGTGAAACTCAATAAGAAAACAGCTGATTCAAATCTCCTGTCTCAAACCCCTTTTGGGTGCAGACACACACACACACACACACACACACACACACAGACATGCTGTACACTGTATACAACTGACATATATTTTTAAATGATTCAGGTAATTGGCTTTGCAAATCTTTCTGGGATGCAGTCATTGAAAAGTAACAATTTTTTTATAGATACAGAAGATGTATTATGACTGATATTTACAACTAAAAACAGACAACTGACGTTTCCCTACATTTTTGCCTATTTAAACATTGCTCATATCTATGAGTGCAGCTCTCAATTATGGTAAGGGAGTGTATAAATGATTTAATATAAATATCTAAGTTGATTATGGGTAAAAAATTGCCACTTACACTGTTAAACATATCTTAATGTGCAATTATAGGGTCATTACATTTTAGTGACTGAACAACTATAGAAACATAAACTTTCCAGCATATATACGGAAGATACTGTAGGTTGCTTATCCTAAGTCCATCTCATCTCTGGACTCAGAACTCCAAATTAGCTCAAAAATCTAGTGGCTTTGTGCTTCAGAGGAGATTAAGCCTGTAAGCGGGATGAGTCTTGAATAGTCTAACCCAACCATGGTAATTCCATTCTCTTTACCAAGAATTATTTTGGAAATGTACATGTGATCCAATTCTGGGTAAAATGCAATAATTTCTCTTAATTGTAAAGAAAAACAGGTGTTATAGATGCTGCTGTCAGAATATAAAGCTTGAAACTTCAGCAGCCATTTTGAGATTATTAATGGAATTAATTTACAAAAAATAACTAACATTCTAAGGATGGTAGAGCATAAAATGAAAAGAACCTGGATCTACATTGTCTGTGAGAAGCTGAACAAATCCTGATATTACCCCATTTCTGAAAAACCTACTGTGAGAGATAACCAATGACCTTTTAAGTCATCTTTAATTGAGGTGGGGTTTTTTTGTTGTTGTTATCATCACTGTGTATTTTCTGCAGCTGAAAGCACTCTGATACAGGATTATCTTGTATCTCTGTTTCCTTGCACTGTAGGCCCTTCTGTTCTCCATACAGGCCATGGCTCTTCACACCTGATATTTGCTCTTATTTTCTCCTGCTTAAATATTCCATCACTCATTTCTCTGTGTAGTAAATTTTGTAAATCCTACTCAGTGAAGCCTTCTTTGCTAGCCTATTTAGAGTTAAGTCTTTGAAGTGATGTTATATTATTTTGTTCCAAATAACACATCATTTGTGTATTTTCTGTTTCACTTCACAGATTTCCCCAAGGGTTTCAGTCTATAATGTAGAAACACTTTATCCTTATATCTCTAGCAAAACAGCTCAATGTTTGTGATGCTTTTTCTTGTTGACAGTTTTCAGGAGACATTTGCAGAATTATTACGAACAATAGAATTACTATGTAGTGACTTTATTGCTCTTGAGAACACTTTTCAATTGAACTTAATTCTTATTATCTAAATCTGTCATTTATAGACAGCTTATATTTTCCACTTTATTAGGTATTTCATAAATACTTGTATTCCAAGAAACATAAGGACAATATTTACTTTATGACCAACACTACTTCTGAAATGTTGCATAGGGAAAGGTTCTGTATTAAAATTAACTAATTTATTTATTAATTTATTAATAATAAATTTATTAATTTATTAATTAAACAAGTATTTTTTTGTCTCTAAAACATAGAATGATAATCAAGAGAATTAGAAGCAAAGTGTGGCTGTATCATTAGACTATGCTTTCTTTTTCTCTACTAAAAAGATTAGATTATATAAGTAATTGCCCTGATCTAATAACATTTTTTTAAACAGCTAAATTTAGTAAGAAAACAGCAAGTTTTTTAAAAATTATTACATGATAAAGCCATGAGGGAATGGAACGATGATTCTCAAAAGTTTAGAAGGCATAAGGATCACCGATATGTATCATTTAGATTGCAGATTCCTAGCATCTATGTCCCCAAATTCCAGAAATTCTCAGGAGCAGTTATAACAAACCTACCAGGTGATTCTGATGCAGATGATTTAGGTTTCAGTTTGAGAAAGAGTGGACTAAGAGATTAGTCTAGGCATGACTGCACTCTTTCCCTACTATACATTTTCTTCCCCTCTTATCCTTAGTGCTTTGGTCCATCAACACAGCAGAAGAGTGTGGGGACTGAGCAAGAACCATTTCCTTAAGCAACTTTACATTTCTGAAGCAAGGTCATTGACCCCTTTCTGATAGTTTTGGATACTTCTCTTTAAAACACAAACTGGCACTGGTTTATTAGAGTGATGAGAATTTAAGTGCTAACCTCTACCTGCACTGTATTAATGAGGGAAATCCAATTATGGCTAAATCTTTTAATATAGGTCCCAAACATCTGGCCTCTATCAAGAAAGGTCCACTCACAACTTACTGGCAGTTCAGTGACTTAACAAATATCAGATAAAGGGCAATCCTTCTTCTAGTAAAGTAAAGATATAGGGCAGTTAAAGCAATTTAATCACTACTGGAAGGATGAGAAAAAGGTAAGAGGCAGGAGCAATGCCCACCCCACACACATACACATTCACATAGAAGGGAGAGAGAATGCATGTTGACACTCTAGCAACTCTGTGTTTCCCCAGGTGACTCTATCTCCTTGTAATCTTTTTTATTAATATCAGTGAAGGCGGGTTAATACCAGTTTGGATAAAATGACAGCACTCTGCAAGGAGGATTTGGGCCCCTCAGTAGAATTGCTCTGGAAATGGAATGTGGGGGAATTAGCACTATTTTTAATCATCTGGCCATTTACCATGTTTTAGGAGAAAGGAAAGATTCTGTACAACTTTTCATATCTATGTTATATTTATAAATATTGTTTGTGATATTCTCCAGCTGTAAGGACTATAAGTCTGGTTCAAGAGAATTTTTTTAAAGAATACACACACACACAAATATATATTTCCTGGTGACCTAAGGACAGAGGCTCAGCCCAAATGTGCCTTGCTGGGCCTGTAAGTGGGAAGTGCTGGGGATTTAGGTAACAAGGCTTCTTTCTCTGTCTCTAAGAGGCTAAAAATTTTCTCAACATTATTTTGTGACATCTTTTTAAAATCTCCCCTTATCCCTGTCTCTCTTTCTCTATTCCTCTCTCTTCTGGCTACCCCCATTTGCTCACTTTGAACAGGAGCTTGAACTGTGAGTTTATCTCTCAGTTCCAATAAGCAACATCAGCTTTGTCCTAATCAGTCTCTAGTCAGCCTTAAGCGTGTCTCTAAGCCAGGCTACCATCAGCTGCTGATCAATCTATGTCTTAGTTATCATTGGTTGGGTTTTTCCTCTCATCTAATTACCTGAAATGAAAAGTGGAGGACTAAGCAAGATCATGTGGTCCTTGTCCACTCATTAGGGATGGGGATTTGAGCAGGCATCATTGAATTTGTTCCCAGTAGAAAGTACCAACACTCTGATCATATTTTCCATTTTGTAAAGCTTTTTCCCTCCCCCACCACAAAAATAAAAACACGTATATGCACATTTAAGGATACATTAAAAATAGATGACCATACAGTTCATTTTACCTTGTTCTAACTAATTGCCCAGGAAATTGTATTTGGAAGTGCTTAGTTGGCTTCAGCAGCATGTATGTTTTAAAGTAAAAAGGTCACATAGACTTGGAAAGAAAAGATCAAGACTGAGGTACAAAGTTTAAACAAAGAACTTTATACAATTATTTAATTAAACATGAGTGTTCACTGTAAAATGAGAATATTGTGAATTTATGCAGGTATAAGGCTTTCAAGATATAATGTACCCTACAAAGCATTATTAAAGTGTAATATAACTTTCTTAGTAACCTACCTAGGAATAAACAATCACTGTTTTTACTTAGTTAGAAATATTTTAATAACAGCTGAAATTTGGACTTTGGCTTATATACAGAACTACTTCAGGATGGTGATTTGTTAAAAACCTTTTTCTTTTGAACTGTGGTTTTTAACTTCCTGACTCAGGAAATTCATATGTATTACATGCTTACACATTACAAAAGAAATTATGGCTCATATTTTCTCAATTCTCTCAAGTCTATAGGGAGTCAAACACATTACAAGAAAAGGACAATTTACTCAGGAGGCGCTGATGAAAGATGTTACCACCCACTGGGATGCTACTGTAATACCTCCAAGAAAGAAGTTGCCTATACATATTGCTTAAATGTCCTCATTGCTTTTCTGAGTGGCAATAGTAGTTAATAAAAATGTTGTGCTGCTGCTTCCTCAGTCCTCTAGAGACTGCTACAAGGAATATGTCATCAGTTTTCTTCTTATCACTTTAGGTCAAAATACTTAAAATGCTGAATAAACATCCCTCCAGTCTGACATTTAAAAAAAAAGATTAAGATAAGAAAAGTGATATGATAATTTATTGTGTAGATAATGTTATCAATCTTGCTAACAATGGGATTTAAAACATCAGAATAATACTTACTATATTTGCATTTTTCCATATAAGATGAACTCTCAAAAATGAAAGTTTTGCATAGCATGGGATGACAAATTCTGACCCATTTAAAAGAGTTTTTATACATTTTTTCCTTAACAATCTAATTAGTTCAATGTATTATGGACAGCTCTACTTTGCATTACCAAGAAGGTGTAAAATGAAATAGTATTTTATAATAACTGTGATGAGCATACTACACATTTCATAAAAACTAAACTCCCCTCATTAAAGGCCTGACAGTACACACTATCCAGTAGATACTCTCTACTTCTAAGTTCCAACAGATGATTCAACTGGTCCTTAATGAACAAAAGGTGATTGAATGACAAAATGGACCTACTGTTCAGATGAAACAAAACTGCCTCTTCTTGCCTTGAGTAAGAGTGGGACCTGGCAAAGATTCCTTGCTTGGCTAAACTTTAGTCAGGCTTCTGAATCTTCTCCTAGGACCATCTATGTACTTCCTTGTAAAATCCAATTTTAGCAAAGAACCCTGCTATGTCAGTTTAGCAAGAAACACCCCCCTCACCCAAATATCTGATCCCCCTTGATATCTGATCCAGTTCCTCATCCTCCACCATCCTACAGGTGACGTCTGATCACCCCTGCCTGTCCTCTGCAACAATCCTGTTAGGTTGGTTTAGCCAGAATCCCCCTTTTTCCTAATGTTTTCTTTCCCTTAGTAATTTTCCATCCACTGATCCCCACACTGATATTTGCTATAAATTCTGACTTTCCCAGGCTGTGTGCAGAGTTGAGCCCATCTCTTTCCCCAGTCACAAGTCTCCATTGTGGTGGTCCCTGTACATATCTTGATGGTCCTGAATAAGGTCTTTCTTACCATACTTTAACAAGAGTCATTTAATGATTTTTTTCTTTTAACAAATGTCTAGAAGATTTGCATAATACGGTATTTATTACACTTTTTTTCTAAATCTATCAGCCAAGAAAGTATAGGTTATCCTACAGGAACAAATACCTAAACTTTTATTCCTTCCTTACTATACATATTTACACATCTACATATTTACTGATTAACAAGTGGGCTATGTCTATTGTTGTCATTTGGGCATCCAGGCTACTGAATGTTTCACCTCAGTGTCTTTTTCTCCAACACAACAACAATGGGAGGGGATATGATGACTTGTACATTGGTTCTTTGAGCTCACATTTTATTAGTCAGAGCCAGTTAATTTCCTCCTCCCAAGAATGGTACACTGCCAGCATGCTCCAAAGAGAGGAAGAATAGAAAATTTTTGGCAAACAGCACAAATGCTTTTGCTTTAATTTGGGTCAATCAGTTCAGTAGCTCCTTATCTCTAAACTCACTTCTTTATTTTAGAAGATGATTTCAATTGCAATTTTAAAAAAATGATAAAAGGAAAGAAAAGCTCAATTCTAACTATTCTGATTTTATTCATAGATTAAATAAAGGAGCTTTGTAATGGTGAAGAGTTTGTAACATTTGGTTATAATTGAAATTTTATGATTTTGAATAGTAAAAATGCAGAATATGTCCTTACTGCACATTTCCTCGGAAATTGTTTTATCTGTATCATGAGGAAAACATAAGTAGGGTAATAAAGATGTTAATAAAGCAAATGGCCATCTTCAATTTACCCTATTTAAAGACTAGAATAGACCCTCATCTCTCCTATTTGTATAGTTTGTAAAAAAAAAGAAAGACTCAAAAATACTTTTACAAAGTAGGTCCTTTTAAATGACATTCAAAAATGACAATAACACTGCACATTATAATACATGTGGCAGACAGATTCTGAATTCCTGCCTCCAGATAAGTAACTCATAACTTTGTGTAATTCCCTAAGTGTGCCCAGAATCTCTGACTTGCTTCTAACCAATAGAATATGGCATAGGCTATATGCTGTCACTCCTGTGATTAGATTATGTCATATAAGACTGTCTTGCAGACAGACTAGCTTTAGGCACTCTCCTTGCAGGCATGATGAAATAAGCAGCTACGTTAACAAAGCCACGTGGCAAGGAATTGAGCGTAGCCTCTAAGAGTTGAAAGTAGCCTCTAGCCCAGAGATTGCAAGAAGCCAAGGCCCTGTGTCCTAGAACCATAAGGAAATTAATTCTGACAGCAATGTGAGTTTACTTGGAAGTGCACTCTTCTCTAGTCAAGCCTCCATATAAGAACTAATCTGATCAATCCCTTGATTGCAACCTTGTGAGACAGCCTATTTAGAAGGCCCACCTAAGCTGTGCATGGGCTATTAAACCACAGACACTGAGAAAAGTTTGTGATAATTTGTTATATAGCACTAGATAACCAATACTTTATGCTGTTCCCTAAGACTTGTCTGAAAGATTGGTGATAACATACAGTACTGGTAATTAATAACTGCTACATTTGTTGAGTCTTCAACTTAATAATATTAAGGTGATATTATATTTTGCCTTCTCTTATATTTTAAAAATGCATTAGCATGAGGGTACCTTCACATATGTTCTCGTATTGGAAAGCATTATTCTCTGTTTTTATAGAAAGAGATTGATAGATATCTCAGTTCCCAATGCTTTCTCCAGTTCTGCCTTTCTTATAGAGAAAACAACCTGAGTATATTTGAAATTTCAGTGTTTCTGGATAGAGGTGCCAGACTAGCTGACAGCATATCACTGCAGATCCATAGTCATGGATCTAATGAATGTGTGTTCCTTTGTTATTGTTGCTGAAATTCTGAAATGCTTCTATCATTGTTGCTGTTGCCCAATATTTAGGAAAACCAGCATGATTCAGAACTAAAAACGAGTTAAGAATGCTAGTCATCTAAAGATATATTGAAGAAAGGAACTCATTGGGAATTAATTATTCTACTTCTATATTACCAATTAACTCCTAATTGACCCAATCCTTCCAGAAAAAGCACCTATAAACTCTGGACAAAATACCAAAACAAACAAACAAAATCTGACATCCTCGAAGAGAGAACCAAAGCAGGCATATTCTAGAAGGAAATGGACACTCAAATGAGGCAAACAACACAGATGATTTTCCTGTTTTATGGCAGTTAGCCTAAAGGAGGGCTGACTTCAATACTATCAGTTAAAACTCTGATAGGAAGTCTGAAATCTTTCCGGCCTGAAGAGCCAGGGGGTAGATTTTGGGACCACTGAAACCGATGGAAAGTGAGGGAGGAATATTGAAAAGAGAAAGCTAGAAAGAGGGAGAACAAAATTCTACTTTTAAACTATGTCTAAATTTGTAGTTAATCTCTAAACTACACTTGTGTGGGGCAGACTACAGGCAGAATAACTAAGAAACAAATGTATACTGAACACAGATTTGAGCTGCATTCAAGAGAAACAATTTTCACTTTGAGTTTTACCAAGTTGTCTGCTAAAATTAAAAACCAAAAAACAAACAAAAAATTCCTCAGAGGAATGTAATAGAATCAAGAGTCTCTCCATAACATAACACTCACAATATCCGGTAGAGAGTCTAAAACAATTGATGTGATACACCTGGAAATATGATCTCTTTAGAAGAGGTGAGGAAATCCAGGAAGACCAGTGTTAGAACCAGCAGACAAAAACATTGAAACAGCTATTATAACTTTATCTGTGCTTAGGGATGTAAAAACAAATATGCTAACTGTAAATGAAATAATGGGGAATCTCAGCAAAACATACAAAGTATAAAAATATGGAAAGCTTAGACCTGAAGAATATCTGAAATAAAAAAAGACACTAAAACATCACTGGATAGGTTTAAAAACAGACAGAATGGAGATTGGCAGAGAATGTAATGACCCTGAATATAGATCAATAGAAAATATGCAGTTTGCAGACATGTGATAAAAATATATTGAAAATAATTGAACACAGCCCCAGAAACTGTGGAACAGCATCAAAATGACTGACACACCTATAATTGGAGTCTTAGAGGGAGAAGAGTCAGATGAGAAGAGTCATAGAAATGGGCATGAAAATATTGAATAAATGATGATTGATAAATTTTTAATTCATGAAAAGTACATATTCAGAAATCCCAGAAGTGCAGCAACCCCACAAGAAAGATAGTATGAAGAAAACTATAGCTTGCCATAGCAACATGCCATAGTCAAGTTGCTAAGTACCCAAGATTAAAAGAAAATTTTGAAAGAATCCAGAGAAAAATGACACATTACATTCATGAAACATGATTTAAGTTTCCACTTTCACTCATCAGAAATCCTGGAGGCTGGTGTTTAAAGTGATAAAAAGAATTAATTAAAAGTATTTTGCATTTCTCTAAGGTAGGGGTCACATCTACAAATGTCTACAAGGATGAATCAGATAATGAAAGTAAGTAAAGCAAGGAAATGAGCAAAGCAAGTAACACCTGAGTGTGAAGAGTGGTAGAGTTCAACTCTAGCTGATTATTGTCATATTGGAAATCAGGACCTGTGTTGTCATTTCTGTTTGTCAAGAGAGGACAGAAAGCTAAATTTGAATGTAAATTTTCATGAGTTTTAGGTATTGGATTTAAAATTGCTTAAAATAATTTGTGGCCAAACAAAATGTCTATGCGTTGAGTGAAACTGCTGATCACTAATATGTGACTTCAAATAAGAGTAATAAAGAATCAGGTGGAAGAAAAACAAACAAATTAATTGATAATTTTAAATAGAACAATCTACATTTTCAATCATCAACCATACAATATGAGACTAATTTGAAAGAAATTATAACTGTGGTTCCAAAAGCCAGATGTGGCCACATTTTCAGGTTAAATAATAAGTTTGTTATACATACAATTTTGTTTTGACCTTAAGAGATAAGCAGGAGAATATTATGGTGCTATTAACATAAACAGAATTACTAGAGATTTAATAGATGCAGACTAAAAAAAATCATCAGGCATTTCTCCAACAGATTTTATAAGAGAAGAAACTGGTATTGAGGTTTACACTAAGTTTATATGATGGCTAAAGGTGGGTTCTCTCCCTAAGGGTATGACTTGATTAATGCTTTCCCCTCCAATATGCCCTAAGTTAAGTGCTGGCATGATGTATTGCTCTTTTGGCCAGTGAATTAGAACCATACCCAGAGAACTTCTTTATTTATCCCACAGTGGAGGTTAGCTAGCCAAAATATATTTTTCTTCCTTTTTTTTTTTTTTTTTTTTGTAATTTTGAAACTGCGTGTGGCTGATTGGCTATCCATTCTGTAGGTAGTGAAAGGTACATGTTATATTTGATGGCAAGTCTACAAATATTCAGAGAAATTACTGCACAGTTTAACAAGGAACTTAAGTCTCACAAAAATATAGCTTTTAAGTAATATATTTTTGGTCTCAAACTGTATCTAAACCTTGGATGGTTTTCTTTTTTATGCACACAATAAATATTTCCCTAAAATACATGGACTGGCTGTTCTATACTTGCTGGGAGGTTTTATTTTTACAGCTTGGGGAGTAAAAATTAGAAAATGACCTTCATAAAATGTAAGCTAGAAACATGATACACTCATACAATTAATTAAAAAAAAAGAGCAAACAAAATAATGATTTAGAAATAGAATGTGAAGTCAGATGTTTATACTTCTAAGAAAAAATGTTTCTCTTGCCCTTTTCTCTTCTGCTTTTACTTCGATCCTTTCCACTTCATTTCTTGTATAACCTTAATACTTACTGTCCTTTTCTGTCACATTCTCATCATGTCCTTATCTCTTGGTTTCATTGTCTGCCACAGAACATGTTGAGATATTCTCTTTGAGAGGAAAAAAACAACCCAAAAACCTCCAAAACCTTCCCTTGACCCTGATACACTCATGGAATTTTTATTTTAAATGTTCATTCTTCTCTAAATTTTTTGAAAATTTTCACACAGTACTACAACGATTTCATAAGAACACAATAGAGGAAGAGTGGAGTGCATGCTACTCTGAAATTGGACTCTATACCTTAGAAATGGTTGTGTAATATCAGGCACATTACTTCACCTATGAATCTGTTGTTTTCTCCTGTGCTATAGAGATAAAACTACTACTAACTTATTTGTCAGAATAAAATGAGAAAACACATTCATGAGCACTTAATTCTCACAATAGATTTGTGAAGTAGATCTTGTGAGTTCTCAGTCTTTGCAAGCTCAACAGTTTCTGGAGGTTTTTGTTTGTTTAGTTGCTTTTATGTTTATTTGTTTAAAGTGCATATAAGAAATATGAAGGTGAAAAATAAAGGCAAAATGTTAACTTCACTGTTGTTTATATTTCTAATATTAAACATAAAATAGAAACATTAATTTAGAAAGCTTACTTAAGAAATGGTTTTAAAACTGCTTTGAGGAGCCCATGGGATTCTCAGGAGCTGACTCAAGAAAAGAAAAAAGGGAGGATTGCAAGCAATACTTCCAGGTCTAGCTTCAATTAAATAATTCTGATTTTGTCTTTTTTTTTGTATAATATATCACTGGAACAAATGATTTTATGGCCTAAAAAACAATGCAGAAATCCCCTAGTGTAATGCAGGAAAACAAAATGACCTATAGTTAGAGGTTTTGTCTGCTTCTTTATCTTTGGTTTCATTGCTGAGATGGCTGGGATTTTAAAGGCTTGCAACTCCAGAAATACATTTGGCATGTGTCTGTGTAGTGTTGTGGCAGCATTTGGTATTAATTTTCAAGTTCCATAAAGCATAAGCAATCACACTGGTTATATCATCTTCAATGATTAGTTTAGAATGCTTAGCATGATTAGGAGTCCACAAATATAATGACAATTTAGTAGAGATTGCATTTTGCAACTATAAATACATCTTAAACTTTTGCCTAGAAATACCACCAAAAATGCTTCTTTAAAACTATAGTATAAATATTAAAAAATAATTCAAATTTGATATAATTTTTAATAATGATATTATTACTAATGTGGTTCCAGGAGCTAATAGAAAAATATAATAAATAACAGTTGAAATAAACATTAATTTTATTCCTCATGTGAAATTACATTGCAAATAGGTGTTTACATACCGGATCATCTGGATTATACTGAATAACATATTCTATCTGTCCATTAGGGCCATCATCTATGTCTGTAGCTCCATTGTCTCCTGAAAATCCTGTAAATATTGTGGTGCCAACAGGAGTGAGCTGAAAGGAAAATAAAAGAAAAACTGTCAATTCTCATTTTGTCAGCTACAAACCAGAAATGTTCCAGCACAAAAACCAGCTCTTTATTACACAAAGGAAAAGAGAAGTCAGCAGCCTACAACCTGAAACTGAAGCATTGCAAAAGAACAGTTATGTATTCCACATAGTTCTTATAATGTCTGAAATTTTCATCTTCATAATCCTTGCTATGGGTATAAATAGAAATCACTGATTCAATGTGAAGCATGTTTGGACCAATTTATAACCATTAGCATCTTAGAACATGTGGAGGAAAATGTGCCTGTTGTTCCTCCTTTAAAAAGCTGAATGCATTTTTATCTGTAAGCTAGAGTTTAAATTGTATGAAAAAGTTAGGTTCTTTATTTTAAAATCAGAAACTATTTCAGAGAGCAATGAAATCCAGGTTGGTAATTAATTACATGTAAGTGGCAAGTTTGAAGAAGAGAAGTTTGGGACAATGAGTGCCCCATTTATCAGAGGAGAAAGCTGGGAGTTTCTTCAGTGTTTGTTGAGTAGAAATCCATCAGGTGACAGGAGTTGGAGACATGGTCACATCTTTTCATTTTTTATTAAAACAACAGAACTTAATGTGTGTGGCATATAAAACTGTGATTTGGCATTTGGCCTAAATAGCTAGCCTTCATTCTTACTGATCTTCACCAGAAAATCACTGTTATTTTCTCTCTCCTGTAGGTTGTAGGTCTCTGCACAATATACTCCTATATCCGGAGCCATTTTTCTCAATCCTCCCTTTTTGACTCCTCAGGCATGAGCTAAAACCCTACTCATTCATTACGTTTCAACTTAATTAGAAATCACCTTCTCCTATACCATCCCTGAAACAGCAATATTTACTCCAAATCAGAATATGGTGCTCTTATTCTTGTGCTTGCATTTTACACTTTATTTCTGTAATCATTGCATTATCACAGTAACTAAATGCATTTTAGCAATAAATATAAGTTCTGTGCCTCTGCAGAGCAGAGACTTTTAAATTTTGTTCTGACATTTGTTAATTTTTGAATGGCATTTTTATCATAAAGAAATAGTTTAAGAGGAAAAATATGTTGCCTCATTTGCTTCAATTATCAGGGACTGCAAACTCAAATGTCTACAGGGATCCATCAGGTAATGTAAATGAGCAAAGCAAGCCTGATGAGATGGTGACAAATAGGTGAGGAATGCCATCTCTAAGTTGGTAGCTGCCAATCAAGCCCAATAATTCCATATTGGAATATGGAGTTAATGCTAATAGGTCTTCTAATATTCTAATTCTATAAGATATCTTATAATTCTAAGGTTGGCTACAGATTTAAAAAATTAAACTATAAATGGGTCAAACAAAATAAACCCATTGCCCCAACAAACATACTAGCTTTCACTCTCCGATTTAGTAAAAGAATATAATTATGATTAAAGAAATAAGCCATAAATAACAAAGGACTTGGGTATTTATAAAGCCAACACTCCTGGCAGACAGCTTTAAAGGCAAAATTGAGAGAGCTGAAAAGAGTGAAAAGAGACAGTTTAAGTAGTATATAAAAGAACACTGAGACACTATTGGTTTAGATAGGTTTCTAGGAAATGTTAGTTAACTAAATGGCTTGTAAACTGACAGTTTTATAATTGTTTATGCAATCTTTATCCCCCCAAAACATCACTTTCTCTTATAAAAATTCACCTATTATTATGTAGCTATGCTTTGATATTTTGATTTCCATTTTATTTGTAATCAAGAAATAAAAATTATATGTACTTACTGTGTATAACATGTTTCAAAATATGTGTACGTTGTGAAATGTCAAAATCAAGCTAATTAACATACCCAATACCTTGCATACTTATCTTTTTTTGTGATAACACTTAAAATCTACTCTTTTATCAGTTTTCAAAAATGCATTGTCACCTTGTTGTACAATAGATGCTTTGAACTTATTCCTTCCACCCAACTGAAATTTTGTATCCTTTGACAAAAATTTCCCACTCCCTACCTTCCCCCTCTATTCCCTAGTAACCACCATTATACCCTCTGCTTTTATGATGTCAATATTTTTAGATTCCACATAAAAGTGAGATTGCATGTTATTTGTCTTTCTGTGCCTGGCTTATTTCATTTAACGTAGTGTCCTCCAGGTTCATACATGATTTTTACATTATGAAATTTTAAAATTGGATGACATTAATTTGTTTCCAGATACCTAATAAAACAAACTTAAAGTGTTTAATCAACGATTTTATAGCCAAGTAAAATAACTGTCATGGAGTTGGACTAAAATATCAAAACAAGGCAAAACAAACAAACAAATGAACCACACATACACACACAAAGAAAAAAAACCAAACACACACACATACACACACACACACACACACATACACACAACTTGAAAATACTGTGGAAATTTTGAATAAAATGTGTTTCTATGTCCTTCAATTTACTTACTATTTCCTGAGGCAGCCTATATTATTGGACTACATTCAGTTTAGAACAGAATCCTGAAGTCCTATAGCTGTGGACAATAAAATTGGTATCGTGGGGAAGGAATAGGAGAGCCAGGAAGAACTTTAATTTTCCCAGTCTCATTCAAGGTTACATTTCTGGAAATAAATATTTATATGCCAGAAGTGTGCTAGAATGTATGGATTGAAAGATTTTACTCCTTACAATGTAATATTTGCAAATTCAAAAACATATTTATAAATTCAAGCACTCAAACTATGAACAATATCTATATTTTTATCTTGTGTTCCAAATTTTTTTGAAACTCATAAAAAACAACATAAAATTACTATGGTACTGTAATACATTATCATCAGTTAATGTAGTTTTCATCACTAATAGGTATTTTTCCATTTAGATATGGATAGATAGATATATTTATAAATAAGTTTAATTTCTAATATCTAGTCTTCTAAAATAAACCCTATATTGTATTATTTCTTTGATTGCCTTTAAAAAATATACTTGGTGAAAAGTCCACCAAAGATTGATATTAGACTACAGGAAAAAGAACAGGCTATTCATTTGTTCACAGTTGCAACTTTAAGGTTAATCTAAGACATAATTCAATTTCAATTGCTGTCATTTCAGGATTTGAGCTCATTGTGGGGGCCACACACAATTTTCCCTAATAGAATTTATGTGGCCATATATTTTTTTGCTATACCTGTAAATTGCAAGTAGAAATATGATGCTACAATAAATTCTATTACTTGATATCTTTGAATGGAAAATAAAAGAGAAACAGTTGTATTAGCTGTGGGAATAGAGGAAAAAAACTTATTTCTATAATGACATAGGTTTATGAACAATCTCTAAATAGAAGTTTAAGCTCTTTTATCAAAGCTTATTTTAGGTCCCTTGAAAATTAAGTGAAATGCATTAGTGTAATAGTAGTAGATTTCAGCATCTTCTTTAATTAATGTTGTTGTCTTTGTTTACAACTTCAGTAAAAATTAAAGATTTCCCCCCAATTTTGAGAATGTGGCATTTACTTGTTGACAGTGAAGGATGGCCGGACTCAGGCAGCGTGCCAAGTTATTAGCTCATCAATTTGCATAGCTAGTGACTTTTTCACAATAAATTTTTGAGACAATGTATATGCCCTGCAGCATTTTGAAAGGAGGCAGATAGACAGCTAGCTACCTGGCTAGATATTTCACAGTCAGATCTATTTTCTGCTACTGTAAAATTGAACAATGAGACCTCCCCCATGTTTAGTAGGTAAGAACTCTTAAATGCTATATCTCACAACTCCCTTAACTTATTATCATGAAAAAGAAAAACAAATAAGAGACAGAAAGCACATGCGTAAATGAATATGTAGCAAGAAAATTTATGTATAAACAACAGAGTGTTAATAATGAACTGAGAGAAATATAAAAAAAGTCTCTCTGGAGAAAGCCTACTATCTGCATCCAAAATCTCTTTAAGGGCAGACCATTTTTTTCTTTTGTATTTCATAGCACCTAGCATTCAAACTGGCTCATCAGTATAAATTCAATTAATTCTTTTTATTTATATATAGTATCAATGCTTCTAAGACTGAAACCTGTCACAATTTATTCACATCTTAGTATATTACATCCTCAATAAAATCTCTGCACTGAAATACTGTTCCCATATCTTCTGCCTCCCTCTTCCTAGCACCTTGGAAAACCTTTCTTTTAGAAGTAACTCTCACCTATTCATTAAGTTGTTCAATTGCAATAGGATGACCAAAGGTTCTGGCAGGTCAGTGCCCAAATAGTCTGTCCACCTTTACTTGCTTCCATGGAGAAAACCATACACAATCCACCATGAAGTATGGTTCTTCCTATGCCCTTGCTACTTTTCCTACAAGAAAATCTGCAAAATTTCAGAGAATAAACTATAACCATAATGGGACCCAGTTTTAGCAAGCACATACAAGTAGACCAATTCTATATTTAGCAAACAAATGGTATATTGCTCACTTGGAATAAAATATTTATAAGGATGAATGGTAGAAAGCACTCTGCAAATCATAATAATTAAATGTATACATTTGGTGATTAGATAATGCCACAGGTGTCAATATCACTATATCGGTAGATAATACAGATCTCCTGTCATTTATATCTGTTTTATATTTTCTGAAGTCTTATGCAGTATATGTACAAGAAAACAAACATTTTGCTAAAAATAAAATGCTAAAAATCATTATGAATATCTAAAATAGGTTATATATACATTCCAAACTAATGCCTTCTGATAGACTTTAATGGCTTTATTGATTAAAGAGAAACCATATGAGAGACCAAAAAAGAAAAATATTTTTAGGTAGTAAGTACAACTTAAATAATACATCTTCAACTGGAAAAAAAATGACGCAAAAGGATATTATCCAGTTTTGGAAACTTTCCCAAGAAAGAGCAACCCTAAAAAAATTATTTAAAATACAATTGATGAGATTTTATACTCTTACATGCATTCTCAAGAATCTAAGTGTTTTGTTTTCTCCTGCCCCCCAAAAGAGAGAATATCTAAAGGGTCATGGATGTTAGATAAGCTGAAATATATATAATTAATCACTACAAGATACTTACCATATAATAATGACTTAATGACAAAAATGCTATCAAGGGTAGCAGGTGCTTTATTTCTACTAATAGATAGGCACTATCAAAAGAGAAACATTTTGTTTCGCAGAGCAGGACTACGTATCAGTCTATGTCAGTCTAATACACATTTATTTTTCACTTGTTAATATTGTTTTTCTGATTTATGGTATTAGACAGCCATTTCATGTCAATTAATCTCTTAAGAAAACCCACCCAACAGAAGGCAACATTCTGTACAAATTATCACTACCAGTGAAACTGAAGGAACCTCCCATGTTTAATTAAGGAGAACCATGATTCATTCTTTAACCTCCCCCTCAGATAAAATAATTTTATAAATCTTTTCTTGTAAGTCAACCCTGCCTTGAAAATATGCTTTAGAAATAGTTATAGATTTGGAAACTAAAGTTTCTCTATACATGGAATGCAGAAATAACTGGGTAAACAGGGCATAATTAGTGGAACATTATTGAGAATTTCAGCTTTTTCTCACAATGATGAAATTACACTTTCTCTAAATTTATGATTATTTATTAAGAACTTATTATGGGTCAAATCATTGTCTCAACTACTATGTTTGTTTTACATTAACTTACAAACATAACATTTGTTTTATTCAAGCATTTATCTAAATCAACTATCCATTTGAAGTCCATCTTAAAACTTTCTGGAATTGATAGCAAATAGTATACATCCTTGTATTCACATTCAGTGGGTGTTATCTTGCAGTGATTTAGTAAAATTAAATAAATAAATAAGAAAAGAGCTAAAGTTCTTTTTTTGGTCTAGTTAACATTAATTTACAGAAGTATAAGTTACATAAAATAAAATGCAGAGATCTTCAGTATTCAGATTGATGAATTTTGACAATTGCATGCATCCACATAATGACCACCTAAAACAAAGCGGAACATTTCTATCATGCCATAAAGTTCCCTTCTACCCCTTTAGAGACTATCATCTCAGATGCAGCTACTTTTATCTATCTATCTATCTATCTAGAGAGAGAGAGAGAGAGAGAGACATTTAGTGAGTACAAATGCAGTTTTGTTGCATGGATATATTGCATAGTAGTGACGTCTGGGCCTTTAGCGTAACCATCACCCAAATAATGTATTAAATACATTGTACACTTTATGATATTCCTCTCCACACTTCCACTCTTCCAAGTCTTCACTATCTATTATTGTACACTATATGTTTATATGTACACATTATTTAGCAAAGACTTACGCAAGGGGATGGAGTTAAAAATGAAAGGGAATTGTCACATTCTCAGGATCCTGCAGTTTAGTGATTTACTGGTTCAGTTTAGAAAACTTTTCCAAGTGATTATTAAAAAGAAAAAAACAACATTAAACAAATAAATGCTACATTTTTAAATAAATGTCAAAATTGATATGAAATTTGAGATGGGGCACTAGCATATAAACATATTCAAGTCTTTTCTCCCTTTAATTTCTAAATTGAGCTCTTCAACATCTCCTTGCCATTGCTCTCTCCTTCTCGCTTTAGTCAAGCATTTTGAAAAGTAGCTCATACCTACTTTTTCCATTTCCTCACTCTCAGTATACTCCTTAGTTAATATGATCTGATTTTCACCTTTACTAATTTACTATGCTAGTGCTTGAATTTTTAAATTTAGTGCAATTTTCCTTTTTCTGATTATGACCCCTTGTCCTCTTGTTACTACTCTGATCTCTGTATCTTTTTTGATTGAATTCTCTTTCTTCACCTTGTGTCCTTACTTTTAAAACAACCTGGCCCTGAAGTCATTAACCTTCATTGGTTTATATATGCCTGTGAAAATCTGATGAAAGCTACAATTCTCTTCTTGAACATTGCATGTGCACAAATATTGCTACTCTTTAGCAGATGATTTCATTTTGTTCCTCTTGACAGCTACTATCCATGTTATGCCTTGAAAGATAAAAATCACCTCATATAGGTAACGTTAGTTTAGATGATTTACTTATGATTCACAGATATTTATCTCTATAAAGTTCTAAAGATACTTCATGCTGGGAGGCTATAACTGAATATCTCACATATACCAAGATTCATCAAATTCTCCCTAGCCTGCAAATCTTCCCCACACTGCTTATCTCTAATGTGTTCTCTCATTAAATTCCATTGGTATATTCTAATCCAGAATCTGGGAGTAAATGTAAACAATATGTAGAGCATCTATATCTGTTTCCCTTCTCAATCCTCTGCAATCAACCAGTCATCCTGTCCCATGAAATGATCCACTTAAATATGCTTCCTATAAGCCCTGTTTGCCCACTTCTGCTCTATTCAAGATTTTTTACCTTGCATTGTTATTTTCAGGTCACCTCCCCAAAGCATTCTCCATCCAGCTATGAGAATAAAGTCCTAAAAATGTAAGTCTGAATGTACTTTCTTTTGCTTTAATCCATTGGCTGGTTCCTTATTACTTACAGCTCCCTTTTATAAGAGGTTGGTAGGGTACCCCTTATTATCTTATCCCTACTTTTTTCTCCATTTTCATCTCCTTCTATTCTGTTCTTTCTTATTTTAACCTGGTTATACAGAATTGCTTATAATTAAGTTAATGGCAATTCAGGAAAATAAGGTCTTCTAAGTTAGGAAAATCATAAAAATTATTCACCAAATAAATTAAAATCACTATCAGGAGAAAAAAGTGTTGATAATGATCATGAGGTACATGTTTCTTGCTAGTATAAGGTGACATTATAAATACTTCTATAATACAGTGCCATCAAATTTTATATAATGTACTTTTTATTATGTTGAGTCTTAATTCATTGTCATTTGTATGGGACAAAAGCATTGAATATTGGCAATTTCCTTGGGTTCAACAATTCTGCTACCTCTGAACTATATTTCTCCAAGTTTCTAATTGGATTCATTTACATATATCACACACACACACACACACACACAAACACACACACACAGAGGCACATGTTCTTTTACTAGGCTTCTTTTTATTGCACTTTGCAATAAAATTATTTCATTTCCTACAAATTACAAATTTTTGCAACCCTGCATCAAGCAAGTCTATTGGCACCATTTTTTCAATAGAATGTGCTCACTTTGTGTCTCTGTGTCACATTTTGGTAATTCTTGCTATATTTCAAACTTTTTCATTGCTATTACATCCATTATGGTTATATGTGATTAGTAATCTTTGATGCTACTATGGTAATTATTTTGGGGTGCCACAAACTACATCCATATGAGACAACAAACCTAGTCAATAAATGTGTTTAATCTGACTGCTCCACTGACCAGGCATTCTCCCATCTCTCTCCTCCTCAGGCCTCCATTTTCTCAGAGATACAATATTGAAATTAGGTCAATTAATACCCTACAATGACCTCTAAATATTCAAGTGAAAGGAAGAGTCATAAATCTCTCACCAGAAATCAAAAGCTAGAAATGGTTAAGCTTACTGAGAAAGGTATATTGTCAGAGAACTGAAATATCGAGAGCTGAAATAGGCTGAAACTAGGCCTCTTGCACAAGTTTGCCAAGTTCTGAAGGCAAAGAAAAAGTTCTTGAAGGAAATTTACGGTGCTACTCCAGTGAACATATGAATGATAAGAAAGCAAAATAGCCTTATTACTGATATGGAGAAAGTTTGATTGGTCTGACTAGAAGATCACACCAGCCACATTTCCTTAACCCAAAGCCTAATCCAGAACAAGGCCCTAACTCTCTTCAATTCTTTGAAGGCTGAGAGAGGTAAGGAAGTTGAAGAAAGGTTTGAAGCTAGTAGAAGTTGGTTCATGAGGTTTAAGGAAAAAAGTCCTTGTCATAACATAGAAGTGCTAAGTAAAATAGCAAGTGCTGATGGAGAACCTGCAGCAAATTACTCAGAAGATCTAGTTAAGATAATTGATGAATGTGGCTACCTAAACAATAGATTTTCAATGTAGAAGAAATAGCCTTCTGTTGAAGGAAGATGCCCCCTAGGACTATGTATAGACGAGTGGTCAATGCCTGCCTGCCTTCAAAGCTCAGGGGACAGGCTGATTCTCTTGGCAAGAGCTAATGCAACTGGTGACTTTAAGTTGAAGCCAATGCTTATTTACCATTCCGAAAATCCTAGGACCCTTAAGAATTATGCTAAATTTACTCTCCCTATACTCTACAAATGGAACAACAGAGCCGTGGTGAAAGTACATACATTAAGAGTATGGTTTACTGAATATTTTGAGCCCACTGTTGAGACCTATTGCTCAGAAAAAAAAAAAAATTCCTTTTGATATATTACTGCTCATTGACAATGTACCTAGTCTCCCAAGGGTTCTGATGGAGATGCACAAGGAGATGAATGGTGTTTTCATGGCTGCTAACACAAGATCCAGTCTGCAGCCCATGGATAAAGGAGTAATTTTGACTTTCAAGTCTCATTATTTAAGAAATATGTTTCATTAGTCTATGGCTGTCATAGATAGTGATCTCTTTGATGAATCTGGGCAAAGTATTTTGAAAACCTTCTAGAAAAGATTTGCCATTCTATATGTCCTTAAGAACATTGATGATTCATGAGAGAAGGTCAAAATATTAACAATAACTGATGTTTGCAAGTTGTTGACTCCAACTTTCATTGATGACTTTGAGAGGTTTAAGAATTCGCTGGAGGACATAAGTGCAGATGTGGTGAGAATATCAAAAAGACTAGCATTAGAAGTGGATACTGAAGATGTGACTGAATTGCTGGAATCTCATGATAAAATTTGAATGGATGAGAAGTTGTTTCTATGGCTGAGCAAAGAAAGTAGTTTCTTGAAATATAATCTACTCCTGGTGAAGATGCTGTGAACATTGATGGAATGAAAACAAAGCATTTAAAATATTGATAAACTTACTTCTTAAAGCAATGACAAGGTTTGAGAGAAATGACTCCAATTTTGAAAAAAGTTCTACTGCGGATAAAATGAGACCAAACAGCATTGCATGCTACATAGTAGTCTTTTGTGAATGGAAGAGTCAATTGATGTAGCAAATTTCATTGTTGTCTTATTTTAAGAAATTGCCTCAGCCACCACAACCTTGACTACCACTCTGATCAGTCAGCAACCATCAAGATTGAGGCAAGATCCTCCACCAGGAAAACTATTATGAGTCACTGAGAGCTCAGATGATAATTTACATTTTTTAGCGGTAAAGTATTTTTTAATTAAGGTAAGCACATTGTTTTTTAAAAATATTATTACAGCACACTTAATAGGTTACAGCAGAATATAAACATAACTTTTATATGCACTGTGAAACAAAAAATCTGAGTGACTTGCTTTATTGTAGTATTCATTTTATTGTAGTACTCTGTAAACAAACCTGCAATATCTCTGAGGTATGCTGGTACACACACACACACACACATTTTTGTCTCTAAAGTAAATGCATCATATCTAATATGTATACTATCTATAGTGATTTTATATTTTAATATATGTCAAATAGAGTGATAACAGGGGTCAGCAACCTTTTCTGTAAAGGGCCATTTGTAAATATTTCCAGCTTTCGGGACCATTCTGGTTCTGTTACTACTACGCAAATCTGCCATTGTAGCACATATTCTGCCACAGTACAAAATGTATGGGCATGGCTATGTTGCAACATAATTTTATTTATGGTACTAAAATTTGAATAGTATAAAATTTTACATGTCACAAAATATTATTTTTTTAGCATTTTATTCAAACTTTTAGAAATGTAAAAGCCATTTTAGTTCATAAGCCATATGCAAGGAGGTGGCAGTAGGCCAGATTTGGCTTGTGGTCCATAATTCACCTAATAATATAAATCTCAAAAAGCTGCCCGATCATCATATAATGCTATTAGCAGGAAAAAGCAGATCTTTTGACCTTAAGACCTTTAAAAAATGAAATATTTTATTGTTTGTACAAAGCAAAATTAAAGAAAACATAAAGCTTATTTATCCTGCTACTCCAGGTCTCAGTTTTCTCATAATGAATGAGAAGAGTGACTGATCAGGACTATAGTTTTGAAGCTTCTTTTGTAATTCTGTGATAATGACTTTATAACTATCTTTTGTATTTGAATGAAGTGTGAAATATTTTGACATCAGCAATCTATTAAACCCTAAATGATGGGGCTTTTTTGAAAAAACACTTTTGAGACTAAACTGCAAAAACTTCATGTATTGTACTAATTGGAGAAACAGTATGAAAAATATCTTGCAGTCTCGCACAGAGTAAAACCCATTTGACTTAATTTTATTTTACAGACAGCATTGTACCTAGAAGAGACAGGGATATCTATACACATGCACATATACATATAATTTTAACATATTTTCCCAGTGAAGAATTCATGTCAAATGAAGTAAGAACTACCAATATGGAACAAAAACTCAAATGAAGAATAATAGCTAAATTTCAAGTTTTTCTTGTTATGTTGTTTTGAAGTTTAAATATACCTTTGATTTTTTTTTCCAGGAAAATAGACATGAGGCCGTATAGACAAAATCAAAGGCAGAAAATTTGATCCTCAAGTACACATGTCCTATATCATTATAGCACAGAGGATATAACCATAGTGTCAATGGTATAGTATTGCTTTGGTTGGCTATAGGGAAATGTATTGTGAGAAAATTATCAGTTTAACCATATATGGACAGCTTTGGAAAAGAACCTAGGCCTCTCAAAATACTGTTTAAGATAAAACACTTAACTTTTCTATAAATTTTATCACTCTAATTCACATTTATTCAGATGATATAGGAATTTAAGGTTTGGAAAAATTGAATTCAATAAATGTGAATATTCAGGGATGACTTGATGAAAAAAAGTCTTGAGTTATACTTTAAAAGATGGATCAAACTTGGAGGCTTGCGAGGTAAGGAGAATCTCACTCTAAGTAAGAGGAACAGTGTGAGCAAAGTCCAAAAAGTGGAAATACTTATGAAATGTGAGGAAGTTTATCTGAATGTAGTGAAGTATTAATAGAGAAAATTTAAAGTTAAGAATGTATGGACAAATGGTCAAATTATGGAAGACCTTAAAAGTCTGCCAAAAGGGGTGGCCTTTTTCTACCTGACAATAATGAGAAGTTACAAAATTTTTTAATAGTAGAATGACATGATTAAAATATTTGAAAAAGGTTATCTTTTAACAAGGCACTGAAAAGACTGGAAAGGGGGGTGGAAATAGTCAAATCACATAGGATGCTTTGAAATTCAATTTGAACTTTACAAATTTCTATTCAAAAAATGAACTATCGTTAGAGATGCAGGAGCAATTAAATATGGCACTGAAACATTTTATAAGAAGATTCATTGCCTAAGATAATTCATCTTTCAGTTTATACCAAAATGAACTTAGCACTCAACCAAACAAACTAAAACTGAATTCAAAGGATAGACTTCAGAAGCTAACACAAAATCATCTACATATATTTAAAACTAACTAGTTGGCTATTCATTAGCATTACAGCAGAAATCTGTTTAACAAAAGTGGCTCAGAGAGGGTTAAACATTTACTGATCAGTCATTTGTCCTGTTAAACTTAAAACAGGAATTTATGGGATTTTCTTAAGTATTAATAATATAACCTAGGAAGTCTCAGATTATGTGTAATATAATTTCTTCAAATTTTTATGAATACAAAAATATTGATATAAATAAAATATATTTTTAATAATTTCAAAAAGAATGTAGAAGTCAAAGGCCCAATGCTCTTTTAATATTCAAATTATACTTATTTCCTTCTATAAGTAAGTATGTATTTTTTAAGATTACAAAAACTCTTAAAGGTAAATATGTTCTGCTGTCATTTAATGTGATAGTATATATTTTTGTACTATCACATTAAATGATTCATTTTTTCATTTGTGTGAAGGATACATAATAACAACATTAGAAATACTCTAGAAATATTTTCCAGCTTACTGGACTAACTAAAAAATTAATAATGTAACCACTATTTTAATTAAAAAAACATGAAAGGGGTTCTTAGCTCATGGATTTTGGCTCAAAGAGAAACAAAACACATCAAAATATCAAACAACAAAAGAGCACTTTCTAATAAAAATAATAATACTGTTTATTCAATTTTTTTTCTAATTTGATCAGCATTTTCTTATAGGGATTCAGCTAGGATTTATATTTAAATTTTGTGGATCCTTCAGAACATGAGTTTAAAACTGAGGAAATAACTTTAAATTAATATAGTTTCAGATACTTCTTCCAGTATAATAATTAGTATGATCACCTCATAGACAAGTATGACCACCTCATAGACAAAGACATTAGTCTAATTCCTTACAATAATGATAAATAACTACTGTTGTTTCTCAGTAAGCATGTATGTGGATTTAGACAACAAATTTTTAAGATGATATAATTAAAATCTCTTTGGTCATTATCATAAATGAATTAAATTTTTCCCGTGGCAAAGTGAATTCCTGAAATCACAGTAGAAGTCATACATTTCTTCCAAGTACGATTCCTCAAAATGTAGTCATGGTATTTTGAAATAGTTAAGCTCATTATTGTAAAGGAATCATTTATAAATATTTACAGTATACCATTAGTGGTATATATATGTGTATATAAACACAAAGGACATAGAGAGTAGATAGAAACTGACCTCATTTACTGTGGCATAGTAGCTTTCATGCGTGAACGTGGGTGAGTTGTCATTCCTGTCTCTCACCACGATTCGCACTTCATGGTAGATAACAGTGCCCACTTTTTTGTTGATGCACTGGACTTGCACCACAATGGAGTGTATGTTCATTGGTGGCTGCAATATAGAAATTGTATCCTTTAAAATACCACTTTCTCATCAAATGCACTTGTTCATTCAATACAATTTTCTATACTTGTTTTTATTTCATTATAATAATCTAGAAAACACTGATCATTTTGCACTATTTTAAGGACAAGAAAAGATAATCATAACCATTACATTGCTCAATTTTATATCTCCATATATGGATTTCAGGTAGTATTACGTGTACAGTTAGAGGATGGCTGACGAAAACAACCACGAAGCTAATGCTTAGATTTGATGGGATGAAGAAAAGTTTATCCCTCCACAGGTTAAAGAATTTTTTTAAAAGTGTTAATTAATAAATCTTTGGAGAAGAGAAATTGAATAACATTCATGTTCATTTATATTTTTGTTAGAATATTCTATGTTCATTGCTAATACAAATTGCATCATTGATAATCAAAAGAAGAAAATCCACAATCCAACAAACCCAACTAACTTGCTCTATATATTTAAACACTTGTTTTGCTAATCTTTTCTTCTCTTCAAATGTATATCTATTATAAACACACACATAGTGACTATCATCCCATGTTTTTAAATACAGATTTACTATGTTTTGGTATATACAACTAAGAAGCTATGCTATATGTGATTTAACAATACTCCATTATAAGTTTATAGCACAACTTGTCTAAGTAATAACATAATGAGATGTTTCAGGCTATCGATTTCTGTCATAATGAATGCTTCAATATATACTGTACATAATATGTGCTCACTTGCCTAGTTATTCTTTATGATAATTTCCTTGAAGGGGAAAAGTGTCATAGAAGGAGGACTGACTTACTCAGGTCAAATGGCTAAGAGCTTGTAGAGCTGGGACTCACACCTATATCTGTTTGACTCTAGAGTCAGAGTATTAAATGCTACACATATTTCTTTGTGATTTTTAAAATCTCTTTTGAGCTCATAAGATTTTCCCTCTAAATATATTGTTTTATCAAAATGACCTATCCTGGCCACTCCGTCTTAAATACCTTGTCTCCTGCCTGTCCTTTCCTTTCAACTTTCTATTTGTTTTTCTTTATTGCATTTCTCATCCACTACTTGGCATATTATATATCATATATATTTGTTTCAGTTTGTCTTTCTTCACTAGAATGGAAGCTTCATAAAACTTGGGCGTTATTTAGTCATTACTATATCCCTCTATCCTGTAACTAGTGCTGTGCCTGAAACAGATGAGCATATACTATCCAGAATCAAACTGCTTGGTTTTCCATTATAATTCCATAAACTACAAACTGTATGATCTGGGGAAAGGAGCAAAATCACTCTGTGCTTAGTTTGTCCATGTCTAAAAATGGGGATATAATAGTTACACCAATGTGAATCATTGTAAATATTACATAGGATTATCATGGACTGGGTGGATATTAAACACATAATGAAGTAAACTATTTATTGACAAAAAGCTAAATTTCCAAACAGTGAAAGAAATCAAATCTATAAAATATGAACTAATAATTTTAGATTATAAAATAATTAAATATTTTTATTAAAACCAGTTGTAAAATATAGCAATAATCCCTGGAAGCTAGGATAGGTTCATTAACAACATGCACGCCACTTTTATAAATAAGAATGCTGTAGAAGCTACATCTAAACTGAACCAAAGCATTGTTTAATCTTAAGTTATTTTATGGCCAAAAAAGAAAAAGACAGTTGGATTTATTTGTATCTGTCTGAATAATGGTACCTAGAAAGAATAAATGAAGGCATTATTGACAAACAAAGAAAGGTTTTTAGTGAATTGCCACATAGTTCTGTGTTCTAATATCTACCTCATTTCACTTTTAATCACTGATATAAAAGAAGCCATTAAAGTCATGTGTATAAAATCTGTGAATGTCACAAAGTTCAGAAAGTATATAAAACATTTAATGTCAAAAGACAAAGTTCAAAGTCATCTTAATAAGTCAGAATAGTGGGTTACAAAAATAGTAAATTTCCACAATAAATTTAAACCCTCCAATTTGTAATATAAAATAAAATCAATCATCCAAATATAATTAATATGAAAATACAATCACAAAATCTTGATAGCTAAAAGCTGATTTTACATGCCCATACTGCTGGAACACTAATGCAAATGTTATATTCATTAATACTATCAGATGCAGAAATAGGTGGATTATAAAAGGCACCATTTTACAGGTGATTAGGAAGTGCAGTTTGAATACTTTGAGAATGTATCATAAAATTTGAGGATTTTAAAAGAAGACGAGATTTGGCAGACATCTACATGGCTGTTATGAAAATATCTATTAGCTTATTCATTGTAGTTCCACAGAGCAGAAAAAAAAATAAAAAACATTATACAGCATATTTTCAATATAAGTTTTCTCTTAATCCAAAGTGGCCCAAGATGGAGTGGAGTATTCCATAAAGGAAGATTCATCACTGAAAATTTGCAAACTTCAGTATAAAAGACCATTTAAGACTACCTCTTAGACGTTTCCTGGAAATGATTTGAATGAAATGACCTCCATATTTAATACCAGATTTAAAGTGTTTGCTTTAATAGTCTTTTAAAGATAGGTTCTGCATATTTTAGTTGTAAAGTAAAAACAAAAACATGTACTATTAGCCCTTGGCATACTTGTTGGAAGACAATCAGGTGAGTTATGTTCTTCTAAAGTTATTTATCTTTTAAATATTGCAAGAGAGACCTATAAACTCATTCCATCTCAACTTCTAATTCTGCATTGAGTGGTAGCGCTGGGACAGAAAGGTCACAATCTTTTCAAACAGAGGATCAAATGTGTTGTGCACTGAACCCCCACTTAGGCCTGCTAAGTACCCATAAATTAGATATAACCAGGTCACCCAGAACTGTTGTCACTCTCAAATTTAGCTCCCTGTGCAACTGTTAGTACCATAGCTAGAACTTAGACGGCAATAAATTCTAACCATAATGGATAATGCTGAAGGCAAGAATTCCCCATGGCTAATATATAACACACATTGTAATTTTGTGTTGGAATAGATTCTATTCTGCTGTATAAGGAGGTCATAAATACATCAAGTACAGTTCTACTAAGTCGATTAGTGAGAGTTTAGGGACTCCAAAATGCTTAAGAATGTGTTAGGGAAATTTTGGTTTATCTTTCATAACTGGTGGCAAAAATAAGTCATGGTAATTTTATCTTTTATGATTCTCTTTAATTGCTTCATTCATGAAACAAAGAAACAAAAATCTGTGTATAAATAGTATTATGGTAATTATTTAGAACAATTACCATTCACATATGCCTAGACATGAAAACTATTCTTTCAATTTAAAAATGAATGCTTAACATAATACTCTGAATGTATACTTGTATATTTGTATATCAATGTCCCTGTGTGTATACAGGTTTTGCTATGCATATCAGTAATGATACACATCAACACTCAATAGTGGTTATCACTGAAAAGTGGGTTTGGAGTATGAAGTATTATAAAGGAAGAAAATATGCTAACAAATATGTACAAATTTTGTAGCTAAAAAATAAAAATATATACTAGAAAATTGCCTATGAGTTTCTCAATCACTTAAGATTCAACATACAAAGTAAAATTTTTATAAGGGATTTGTTATGTGCACAGTGTAGATTATAACACACATCTTCAATATAACGGCAATTTTTTTTTTTTTTTTAGAAGCCACACTATTTGGAAGTCTTAATGATTTAGGGGAAAAATATTAACAAACTTGTAAGAATTTATTTTATTCTGTATTAAGTATAGGCAATATTTATCCAATCCTAACATGAATGAATGGTTTTTGTCATGCTTTTTCTGCCTATATACTTACTACCTTTACAAAGTAAATAATCTTCATTATTTCACAAATAATCTGGAAGACAGTGAAAGGAAATAAGACAGTATGTTCCAGAAATGATTTTTAAATAAAGAAACAAACTTAAAGGAAATGGCTGGCCAGAGTTGTATCTTCTACAAATTAAGTTTCACAATGAATAATAGTATATTTACAGAAGAAATTGCCTTAAAAAATTACCAATTTGAAAATATAATTAGGTAGATGCAATATATAGATACATTTGTAGATTTTTCACAATGAGTTATTAAGGACATTTAGTCCTTTTAATTGTAGGTATTTGTTATATGCAAAATTCAATGTGGACTGGGAATAATAAGACATAGTCCTTGGACTCTAACAGCAAACTTTGTAAAACTGATATGTGATGAACATAAATAACTATATGATAAACCAAAAGGATATTAAAGATTATGCATTTTAGAACAAGGAATTGCATACAAGTGTTATCATTAGAAATTAATTTATATAAAATTACTATTTAAGTCATGTCTTAGAAGTAGATAAAATTCAATTGATAGCACTGGATATAGTGAATTCAGAACTTTGGCTGGAAAAAATATCAGGGAATCCATGGTAAGAAAAATTAGATTGTGCTTAGGAAACAACAATTAGCTCAGTTTTCTTAGATTATAATTTATCTATTTCTAAATAAAAAGAAATGATATAGACAAGATGCAGCTTGAATCTAGGAAACCTCAAGGCCAGATATAAAACTGTAATGAATAGCTGTCTCCTGACAAGGTCAGAACTCTGGGGCACTAAATCTAATAGAACAGGTTGAATCAAGAAAGATGGTAGAGAGGACAATTAGATTATCCAAGTGAGAACTAAGAGGACTTGTGCTAAAGTGATGCTGATGGATGCAGATCCAAGATAAAATGTGGAGATAAAACTAGTAAGTAGACTTAGCAGTTAAATTATTTTGGCTTGGACAGAGAAGTCAAAACCTTTGTCTAGCTACCAAATTAGAGTCTGAAAGAAAAGAAGTTAAGATGTTTGGTGTAGTCATGAACACAATTTCTCTTTGTTCAAAAGCTTTCAAAATTTTGCCCAGAATTTTCGGACAAGTAATAAAGGACTGTGCCAGAGTCATATTTTTTCTGTTATTATTTTAATTATTGATGTTATCCTGACCATTATTATCTCATGTCCAATAGTGATTGGAGAATATTAGCCAAGTGAGATAATAATTTTGCATTTCAAAGATTCTTATGTGATGTTCCTTTATTACTGGGACTCTTCATTTTCCCACCAGACATCGTATTATGGTTGTTTTATCATTTGCGAGTTTTGATTTTATATCTTCGCCTTTTTTTAAGTATAATTTTAATAAACAAAAATCAGAGTAGGAAATAAAAAATCATGACCATCAGGAAAAGAATTATAGACCAGACTTGAAAATTGTCAAATATTTCATATTCATATAATCCCATATAAAAGTTTTCTAATTAGATATAAATATTTTTACACTTAGGCACTTTTATGCTTTATCTTTACGTTCAGGAATTTTCCTGAAGATCATTAGTTTATCAGCTTATTTTTTAACATTTAATGTTAAAAATATTTTTTGTTTATATTAGGTTTTCTTTTAGTTCTATGTGGCCATAATTGTTCAAATGTTCCCATTAAGAGATAGTTTATGGCCTCAAAGAACAAAGAGTAGAAAACAAGATTTGGAATAGTATCTCTGGCAAATACACTTTTTCCTAGCTACTGCTGAAAAGACAGGAATAATTGAATATGGATCTACCAGGTGACTGCACCCCTCCTTCTCTGGCTATAAGCAGTCTTTAGTAGCCATTGCATTCAAACTTTATAGGGAACGGGCATGGTTTGAACATAAAAAAGAACTAAAGTCAAGTGCCAAACAAGGAAACAGGAGAGCAAAATCATAAGTATTCAAAGGAGTCTGATCTGCTGGGAGGAAAATAAAGAACACAAAAAAAGAAAGGTCAAGACTAGCTACCAAATGGTCCAAGACCAACTAGTATTCCTCTGTCCCTGATAAACTTACAATTTTCCTAAAACCAAATTATTTTTCATTTTTATGGTATTGAAACTCTTAACACTCTCCCTCTCAATTTGAGTTCATTTGACGTTATTTTTGTATTTTCCTTATAAGCCAAAGAACTTTGATTAAAATCTGAGTAATTTTTAAAAAGCATCATTGTTTGCCAAAGACTCAGTGCACAATTTTCCCCAAAAAAATTTCCAGAGAAGTTTTCCATTAAGAAATATTAAAATGATCATAACATGGAGCATTAGCAGTTATTAGTAGGGTCAAATCCTGATTGTTGGCTCTATTTTGCTCTTCAGAGCAATCATATTTTTTATTGCAATTCATTGTATTCATAAAATAAGCAATGCAAAGAATTTTGGCAACAATGTAAATAATTACGTTTCCAGTAAATGCCCTATATTTTAAAAGAAACTATGAAACTTTGGTATTTATTAATAATAATATAGTTATTTAATAATATATACTTTATTAAAATTTAGCCTTTGGAAGCACCTTTTATATTTAAACAAATTTTAGACATAAATATATTTATATATGCACATATTTATATTACATAATTAATCTATACTATGTTAATACTGGAGAGTACTTTTTTTTTACAAATGCAGTCTATGTGAGAAAAGTACACATTCACAGTTACTTCAAATGAATTATCTCTTCTTGATATCTAACTATCTTCCAGGATATTAAAGAGGAAATATCATGGTTATCTCAGGCACAGATATCCCCTTCCTTTATCACTCTTCTTTCAAGGAGTTAAAAAAAAATAAATGTTGTTGATATACCCAGGAAATAAACTCAAATTATAAAGAAAATTTAATATCATATCAAACACACAGATATTTATATCATAATAAAGTTACAATACAGGAGCAAAGAAAAAAGAAATTACTAACATCTCTATCCAGAACTCTGCCCGTGCTGTTCAGGAAAAGCATTTGTTTAACAGGATCCAGCAACACCCAGTAATCCACATTGTCCTTTAAAGAGAGTTCTATGGTGGGGTCTGGTCCTCCAGCAGTCCCTTTGATCAACATGTTGTCCACCAGAATTGTACCTGCAAACCAAAGAAAATTATCTGAAAACATATTCTACTCATATGCATTGTTTAGCAAAGATTGTGCTCTTAAACTCCTGCTAGTTTACAAATCTGTTTTAAAATAGAACATACTCAATTGTACATCTAGCATAAGATACAAAATATTCTTTGTCAAAAAGTAAAAAAAAAAAATACCTTCATTATAGTATTTGTAAATGATATTTTGAGGCAGATGAAAGTGGGGGGCAGAGATTCAAACACTTGGGGAATTTCATCAATTATCTCGTTTTCCTTTAATGATATGAATCTGTTTTCTTCTCTGTCCATCACTTCTCACAGGAGTTATCATTGAATTTTATCCTGAACAAAAGGAAATGCCTAGAATAACAGACTTTGATACCTCAATTCATTCAGTAAGACTTTTGATATGAAGAGAGATATCTCCAAACTAAGAGAGAGGGAGAAAAAGGAAGGGATTTTAAAAAGTAGCTGAATCTCCCATAGTGAGAACTGCTTCTTTTTCTTTTATCTTAAAGCAAATCCATAAAACATAAATCTTAATGTGAAAGACAAAACTAGTCTGTAGATATACAATAGAATCCATTCTTCTTTAAGACATGTCTGGGTTACTCCACTAGAACAACACACTATTCCAATGTAATATTTTGGTGCTTGCTTTCTTATTATTTTTTCAGCAGGATGAATTATAGACAGTTTTTGAATAAGAGTTGAAAGAGTGTATGTCTCTAATCTTTCCTCCTCTGTTAAAGATCCCATGCATTTTATATGTTGAAGGCAAATGGTACTGATGCAACTCAAATTCCATTTTCCCTCATACAGAAATCAATGATCTCTTTGCCAAATGATAATGCACTATTGCTTAGAGCAATCATTTTCAACTGATCCATTTTATTAAACTTATAGCATATAGAAGAGTTGTGGCTATGCAAATAAAAATGTACCCTCTTAAAGACACTAGAATAAATGATACATATCTAGGGAACTCATTGCCTTAGGATAACACACAAGAATATACAGAGAACCCATAAATATTAATATGAATCTGGCTTGAAGAATATAATGCAAAATGTATCAGTTGCATTTTCTTAAGGCATAAAATTGGCCTAAATGTTAAAGCACAGTATAATTACAGCAAAAAGACAGGGGTCTCTTTGGAAGATTTTTCTCAGCAATTGAACAGTAATAATAACAATTTTCTATAGTATTTCCTTATCATATTATTATTAATGGGCTTTATCTGCCTAGATAATGTTGGAAGGATAGATTATTCTTTTGTAACACAAACCTAACTAATATTTAAACACACACAGTCTCTCTCACACATGATTTTCTAAATGGCAGGATTTTTTTTCTACTTTTTCATACACTAGCACATAAAAATGTAAATACTGAATGAAACTGATCTTTCTTAAATGGCAAATAAATAACCTACAGACAATACACTCCAATGTACAGCTCACATGTTAATGGCATTTTCTTACCTATACATATGTTCAAGAATACATTCAAGGCCCTAGTACGTACCCATTTGCAAATACTTCATATAATTCACCACTGAAAAAATTATTTGGTGCGTATTTCAATATGTAATTGATAAATTAACTTGGATTTTATTCTCTGATCAAGAAAAAAAAAAGAAATGTACAATAGACAGGCCAACTAACATTAATGCTTACTCTTTGACACAATAGTGCATAATAGTAGCAACAGCAAATTTTTTGATAGTGTACATATACAACAAGCAGACTCACCATTGAGTTCTCCTTTATAAAGTAAATGGTTTATAACTAGAAAAAGTTTTTTTAAATACTATTAAAGTAGCTAATGTATCCAGATTTATATTTTATTTAATAATTTCTTCATTTTCATGGAGAAGACCTAAATATTTTTCTCGTTCTCAGCTCACCCCTGTGTTCATCAATGATTGAAACTTAGCAATAGATGTTTCTACTGATGGTGTGCTGAAAAAGAAAGAACTTTATGTTTTGTTTTTGTTTTCTTTTTTCCCACACAAGAATACTTCAATCATATTGCCAAAAAATCTCTCAAGATTGTCATGTGCCATGTTGCTTTAGACCAAAAGTTTAGAGGAGAGAGGGAAGACAGCATAGCTAAAGCAGACATGATACAAGGAAATATCTTTAAAAATGTAAAAATAAATTAATGTAGGTGTTCACTCTGGCTTTCCTGGACAATTTTTTACATAACATTATGTAGTATTAGGTATTAGTAATCTAGACATGATTTAAAGAACAGCCATGCACATCACTTAACAATGGGGATACATTCTGAAAAACGTGTCATTACGTGATTTTGTCATTGTGCAAACATCATAGAATGTACTTACATAAACCTAGATGGTTTAGGCTACTACACACCTCAGTTATATAGTACAGCCTATTGCTCCTAGGCTACAAACCTTCATGGCATGTTACTGTACTGAGTACTGTAGGCAGCTGTAACACAAAAAATGCTAAGTATTTGTGTATCTAAACATATCTGAACATAAAAAGTGTACAGTAAAAATATGGTATTGTAATCTTATAGGACCACAATCATACATGTGGTTTGTCATTGACCAAAACATGGGTATGCTGTGCATGATGGTTCATAGGAGGATGTATATAGATTATATAAAAATATTACACCATTTTTTATAAGGAGTTGAGTGTTCCTGGATTTTGGGATCCACATGGGTGGCAGTTCTGGAATCAATCTTCCATGGATACCAAAGGATGACTATATATGTGTTTTATGTGTATTCTGAAAACTATATATATATAGAGAGAGAGAGAGAGAGAGAGAAAGAGAGAGAGAGAGAGAGAGAGAGTGGGGGGAGTATAAACCATAACTGGATATTAATGTTTTCCTGGAAAAGTTATTTGTGACTTTAAATAGACACTTGTAACAGAAATGGATTACTGTTTTAAAATGCTGTGGAAGTGGTTGGGAGGGGTCCATTGCCTTTCTAATTAACCTAATTCAATGAAGCTGAGAGTAGGTTCTATGGGAAGAGAGAATAATTGACTGTTTGGGTTCATTCCAAACATTAAAGTAAAGAAAATCATCCTGTGTATAGAAACCACTACTTGATGCTGTAAAACAATTAATTATTCAAAGGTGTATAAACAATACAGATTGCACAGAATTTCTTCAACAATCTTTCCCTAGTTTAAGTCAACTGGAAGAATGTTCAGCTACATCATATGACCAGGATCATGCATTGCTTTCTCTTGCATGTTACTCCAATATTTGATTAAAACAAATTAAAAGATTAAAAGTGAAAATTTAGCTAATATGTAGTTTTCCAGTGAGGTTAAGCAATAAACATGGCCACTATTTAGCTGGTATTAAGTAAATCTTGATTCCAAGATTTTTAGGCCAAAATATGAATCTTATACTCACATCCTCTTGTTTAAAACTTTCCATGACTTTCCTGGAAAGAGTCTTTCTCTTCTTTAACTTCTCTTTCTTCTTGGTTTATAATAATATGAACTACATTTCAGGTATGTGTATGTACACATTGTTTCTATATAACTACTTGGAAGTTCTTATATGGCAGAAATTATATAATGTATGTATCTAGCAACTTCATAAAGAAAGTACAAATTTTGATTGGGCTAGGTTTGAATGTTAGAAATATATTAACCACATGCAACTCTTGCTAAAGAATAGTACCCATCAAGTCAACAGTAGTCAATAAAAACGTGCAAGTATTAAAAACATGTTGCTTTGCAAAACTATGTTTGTATAATTTTCTTGACAAAAGTTCACAGGATTAAAATGGAAATTACTTAAAGTAAAATGTGAGAGAACAGTACAATGTAACAACCAATGGTTTGACCCTAGGACCAATTCCCGTAGGTCGTAGATATAGATATATAGTCTCTGACATAGCCTGACACTCATAAAAGGGGATAGCGAGCAGTAAGTGTACCACTTAAATATATTTAATACTAGCTAAAACCCAAGCAACTTTCCATGCACAAGCACCTCAGATATTCAAAAAATCAGTATAAGCACCTAATTTATTGGAGGACCACAAAAAGAGTTACATAAGAAAAAGGAGATGTTAAAAAGAAATGGAGGTGGAATTAATAGGGAGTAATGAAACAATGAGCATATCTTCCAATAACTTCACTTATTTTCTATATTTTTTTGAGTTTCTGGGCTTATTCAAATCCAGGTTTATATTCTAGGCAGAAAAATAAGTAATGTGTTAGTTCTCCCTCATTTCTCCTCTGATTTCAGATATAATTTGTGATATAAAATATTTGAAATATTTACTCCATAACCAATTTGTACAATAGCAATGTGGTTTTTCAGTCCTCTAGGACTGTGGTCCCCAACCTCCCCAGCCATGGACCGGTACCATCTGTGGCCTGTTAGGAACCAGGCCCCTGCCACCACCTGAGCTCCCCCTGCCCACCTGGCCCCAGTCCATGGAAAAATTGTCTTCCCTGAACCTTAGGAACCAGGCCACATAGCAGGAGGTTAATGGCCGCTGAAGATTTGAAGCTTCATCTGTATTTACAGCTGCTCCTCATTGCTTGCATGACTGCCTGAGCTCCACCTCCTCCCTCCTTCCCCCACTCCATCTGTGGAAAAACTGTCTTCCATGAAACCAGTCCCTGGTGTCAAAAAGGTTGGGGCCCACTGCCCTAAGAGAATTCTGTATGGTCCTAATTCTAAAGTTAAATCTGATTTCTCTAAAATCACTCGAATAAACAAATTCCATAAACAATATGGCAAAGTTCTTTAATAAGGAATTAGAGTAAAGGACAAAACATGAGGACCTTATGACTAGAGTAAATGACAATTAGAAATATATTACAGAAAAATGTTTTACTTCTGTAGGTACTGTGTTTTTGGAAACAATTAATTAGAGGACATATTGAATGACCATTATGTGTTTCAACCTTGTTTGCTTCTTTATATAAAAGTGGATATGTATTAATACAATAAATTCTTTCATTTTTCTCATGGGCCTAGAAGCAATGAGAGTTGGTAGGAGCAGGTTATGGGAAAGATTCTCATCCGCTCCTGAGGAAACCATCCAAGTACAGTTATTGTATGGTTATTAGGCAGCGGAGGGCTGACTACCTGGGGGCTAAAATAACAAGGAAAGTCTATGCTTATTGGCTAGAAAGATTTATGGAATTCAGAAGATCAATGACCTTAGCCTCATTGTTTTCCCATCTTTTGTCTCAACATCTCTCTTTTTCCCAGTGCCATTTCTTTGGCTTCAAAAACCCCAAAGAGTTGAGAATTCAAGTGGTCCTGCATCTCTGCAACATTCTAGTTATGAAAAGATACGGGACTCCTTCAAAGCTGCCACAGAACCTTCTGGTTCTCCATGTGTGTTCTTATTGTATTTCATAGTTGCTAATTTCACATTTTCCCTATGTACATTTTCTAGGGTTGTCAGGGGAAAACAAATGTAATAACAATTACTACTACTATCATAGTTACTAAACGCTTTAGTCACTCGATCTTCCAAAATTGTACATCTTCATTTCATCTCATGGCACCAAGGTGCTAATTTGAGTAACTGTGCTGCTGCATGTGGCATGGATTAGCCATGTGCTATTTGGATCCCCCATAGCCAAGAAATGAGGTTGTCCCTGGATCCTTAATTATATGCACAATCCAATCCAAGAATCTCATTTTGAGTTTTTTTTCCCCTTGGAGACAACTCAAGCACCAATTACTGTATTAGCTGGTGTATCAGCAAGAAAAATCACCCTTAAATTAAGATAATCTAATGGTTTAGTAAAGGAATACTTAATGGAGACATGAGTAGGGTATAGGGAAACTGTAAGGAATAATATCATACACTGGAAAAACAAGGGATACAGGAAAAAAAAAATCACATAATCCTAAGGGAAAATGTCATATAACAAGAACCAGATATAGGGAAGAAGGCAGCCAGCCTGGGGAGAACCTAGGCAATACATTCCTGGCCCCAACTTTCCTCCCTCCCTTCATCTTCTCTTTGCTTTGACCATTCATGAAAGCAAACAGAAAGCCAGAGGGCTCAGGGGCCTTCTGATGTAATCCATACAGCCCTGGGCAGGCGGAGAATAGACATAAGGGGCAAATGGACATATCTCCGCACTGATCTACCTGATATCCAGACATTCTCTCCTGACTTGGTCTTGTTAAGAGAATCTAAGGTAGTTGATTATCGAACATAGATTCAGGTGAAAACGAGGAGAAATTTAAGAGAAATGAGGAAATGAGGAGAAAGCAAGGGCTATATAGTATAAGGCATGGTAAAGTTTTGGCATTTAACATCATTTAGTTGTAGTTTCCTTTATGTGTCTGTGTAAAAATCAGCTCTTAGTTATCTAATTTACACTATAGTATGGGTACTTTGTTTTCATCTCTCTCTATCCCCACTGTCAGAACTGCATACACATTTCAAAACCTAGCTTAAGAAAAACAAGTTTATTAGTTTTTTCACTTCTATTGACAGTAACCAAAGATTATACTTATGTGCTTAGATCATATTGACAGCATGTGTCACACTGCATAAACCTACTATATTTTGCTCCGATATGCCTTAAACATCAAACATCTCATGAGATTATTTTATAAGATTATACGATATTCCATTTAACAGTGCTATCAAATTTTTAAAATTCGAAAACAACTCATAGGCTAGGACTATAACAGTCTCTTTGTTTCCCTATCAATGCCATTGAAAGTCTTCACTTGGCTGACTGTTAAACCTACTACAGAATGGGGCAATGATCTCAGAAGTCTGTAGGCTGATCTTTCGAAGGATAAGTTAACTATAACTTACTTTAGACCAAATTAGTTTGGCTGGTCACTTGTGAGATACTCCTCACCTCAGGGTATCCCTTCTCTCAGCTCTAAATAAATCCCTATACAACTTTATTGTAGACCTCCCAATAAAGGTCCCTTGCTGATGAAAAAAGGATCCAATGAAAACACATTCAAAACAGAATGCCCATTATATGTCATGATTGTTGATATGGTTTGGATGTTTGTCCTCTGTAAATCTCATGTTGAAATTTGACCCCAGTGTTGGAGGTAGGGCCTGGTGGGAGGTGTTTGGGTCATGGGGGCAGATCCCTTGTGAATGGCTTGGTGCCCTCCCCATGAGGAGTGAGTTCTTGGTTTATTAGTTCACACCAAAGCTGGTTATTTAAATGAGCGTGGCACCATCTCCTCCCTCTCCGGCTCCTTCTCTCACCATATGACATGCCTGCTCCTTCTTCACCTTCCGCCTTGGTTGGAAGCTCCCTGAAGTGCTCAACAGAGGCAGATGCTGGGGCCAGACTTATACAGTTTGCAGAACAGTGAGCCAAATCCACCTCTTTACAAATTACCTAGTCTCCGGTATTCCTTTACAGCAATGCTAAACAGACTAACACAGTTGTTAGTCAAGGAAAATTTTTCCCTTCATAGAAAAACTCATCAACAGAATTGCTCATGTGTCCACCTCTATTCTCTCACCTTACATACTTTTGACTATATCCCAGTCAGACTTTCATCCCAATGTCCCCCTTAAAAAGCATTTGTCTAGGTTACTAGTGACCTCCATGATGTTAAATTCTGTAGTTAGTTCTCAGTCTTCAGTTTACTTGCTCTATCAATAACATTTCACATGGTCGATTACTCTTTCCTCCATGTACCTCTATTCACTTACCTTTCAGAAGTCCACACTCTTCTTATTTTTGCTTCATTATTTGCTCCTTCTAAGTCTTCTTTGCTCTTTCACCCTTGTCTCTATGACTTTTATTTCATGTGTTCTTTCTTTTTGGTTGTCTTATTCAGTCCCATCTATACTCTTAACTTATGACTCCCAAACTTAAAATCTCCAGTCCAGACCTCTTTCCTAGACTGAAAACACATCCTAACTGCCTCCTCCATATCTCCAACTCATATGTCTAACAAGTAAATCAAATTGAGATCTAATCAAAATGAACTGTGGATCTGTCCATGTACTTCTGTGTCTGTTCCCTGTGTTGTTTTTCTTACATCAGCCAAAAGAAGCTCCGTTTTTCCAAACTTTCCAGGCATAAATTGTATTAGTCATTATTGACTCACTTACTCTCTTGCCCCATATCCAGCTCCATATGCATATCCATTCTGTATATAATAGGAGAAAAATCCTATTACATAGAGAATGTATCCAGAATTGGATCCTTTCTTTGTTACCTTTATTGTTACTAACTTGATACATGCCAACATTATCTTTTGCTTGGATTATTGCAACAAATTCCTAAATGATCTTCCTGGTTTAGACCTTACCCTGCTTCAGTCCATTTTCAACACAATAGCCAGAATTAGTTTTCTAAAACATAAGTCAGCTCAGAACTGTCTAATGGCTCCCAATCTCTCAGAAAGCAAAAGTCAAATCTTTATATTGTTCTAAAATGCCTGGCATGATTAGTTCTTTTAGCCACCAGCCAACATCTATTTCTCCAACACACCATGCTCTCTCTCAACGTAGCCACTTTGCCTTGTGTCCTATTTGTAGAAACTCATTCCCCAGAGAGACACAAGGCTTATTCCTTTGCCACCTTCTGGCTTATACTCCAATAAACCTTTCCCAATGAAGCCCTGTCTAACCATTCTATTTGATGACCTAACATGCCATATACAATGTAATGATTTATATTTTTCCACTCCCTCCTACATGTTCTCCCCACTCCCAGTGAACACCTCCTAGATTAATTCCTGTATAACTCATTAAAAATTGTAGCTCTCCTAAGTAATGGATTTATTTTAAATTTATGGACATTTTGAAGTTTGTGACTGCAATATATATCTCTTTCTTTACTGGCTGTTATAAAGCTTGGATTTAGAAGCACCTCTCACCATTAATGGTGCATACGTTATCATAATATGCATTTTAGCCTCAGTTATCACTCCATGTTATCCCCACCTTTATTTTCTTCCTTCTCCTCAGTTTTCATTTATGCTATTATATAATATTTTATACAGATAAAATTATCTAGAAGAACAAATGTGTTATAAATACATGAATACGATTGGGCATATGCATTACCTCTTCTTGTTTTGCTGTTGTTGGGGCTATGGCAGCAAATATCTAATGAGCCTTTTCAAAAAGCAAAATTATAATAAGTACAAAGCAATAAAAAGAGCTTCTCAAATACTGTTATGTGTCAAAGTCACTTTATTTCACCTACTCTAAGAATTAGAACTTAGTATAACAAAAAGTAGCTCATAACTTTCTAATGGTCACTATTAGTAATGTCCTCCCATTATAACCTCGGTTTGCATCAAGAAATATTTAGGTGTTAAAACATATCATCTTTCTCTGTAACCAAACAATTTTATTCCTACTTTTAGAATGAAGAGAAATTCTTGCACATGCATATCACAAGGAATATATATGAATGTGTGTGTTTGTGTGCAAGTATAAGGAAAAACCTTACCTCATTTGAGAAAAATGAGCACATGCACATATACACTCACATGTATTATTAGAAGCACATTTATATGCACAAATTGATTTTTTCTGTTGGAATATAGAATTTAATAATAGGATAAATTTAACAATGAGTAATGCTTCTTTCCCATATCTTTATAGTTATCCAGAAGCAGCCATTTAAAACACATGATGCAATATTCATGGAATCATGTGGGCATCTGGCACAGCATTTAGCAATCAGAGTTCCGTTCTCAAACTGTGAACTTGAGCCTCAGGAATAAGGAACAGTTCCTTTTCATGTGACTGCAACTTAAATACAAAGCTCAGGTTTTCTCCTTTTGAAGAAACTTGTCTTCAAGGAATGGAAACAAAAAGCTGATATGCACAGCAGGATGTAATAGTAGGGATGTAATAGTATTAACTAGCAGAGATGACAGCTGGAAAGAAGAGATCCTAACAGTGTTTGAAACTGTAGCTCCTGATGTTTATTTTTGGGCTGGGTTACTCTGTGTGATACTTCTGTGTCCTTCCACCAGAGTCTCATGTGAACTTAAACGTATTTGTGTTTATATATTACAAAGGAAATATTTTTATATTTATGAAATAATTATGAAATATTACTTTTTCTAATATACATTAAGCTAGGGGTTATCTATTTGTAAGTATGTTCAGTCAAATCTATTTGAAAGTTTACTTATATACTGCTGTATGTCCACTAGCAATCAGATGAAGAAAAAATCAGTTAAGATGAATGACAGAATGACATTTTTCCATTAGCTTTATTTACAGGAGGAACACAAAGGATTTAGGAAATAGTACGTAAAAGATGCTACCCAAGACTATGGGTAATTTATGTTCCTTACCGTCAGGCTAAGGTGTATCTTATCTGAACAATGATTTCAATATAGCAAAGGACTAGAAGACCATGGAACAGATGTTGGGAATTACTTCTACATGTTAAATGCTTTTTGTTTCTTTTCATTGGCTTTGAGGCTGTTCAATGACAATTATTCTCATATTACTAATACTCTTAAATTCTACATATTTTCCTCACCTACTGTCTTTTCTTAAGATTTGAGACATGGATAAATACACTCTGCCATTTCAATCTCAGAGTTCATCACTAGAACTCTGGAACCCATGGCTTTTATAATATTCTATTTTATTCTTACATTTCTACTTCTTTACTTTTGAGCTAAGAAACTCATCCAAAAATAATGTAAAACTTCAATGTCAACAATACGGAATTCCTTCTACCCAAGCCTTAAGTCTACATGTGAACGTCAAATATTTTAAGTATACCACACTAACAGGATACATGTGTCAAAACTGACATATAGACAAGCACACATACACAAAGAGTAAAATATACATATGTACACATATTGCGAGAGAGAGAGAGAGAGAGAGAGAGAGAGAGAGAATGCTGACAAATAAATAAACCTACACTTCTTATCATAGCAAAGAGCATTGTGAAAGGCGAATGTCAGCATGGATGGCAATGGGACTGAGAAAAACATGAAAAGACATGAATGGAATTTTCATTTCCTTAACATAATATAAAATATTCATGGTAATGTTACCAGTCTCACTATTCCCTCTACAATTTTCAACAGGCAGAACTGTTATCTTGTCAAGGAGGAAACATCAGCAGGGTGAAAATGCAGGTAAATTTTGTTCTGCATGAACTTAACCACTTTATAAAAATCTTACTCTTCTCTAGTTCTGTAATCTCACATGTTTCCCAAATTGACTTTTTTTAAAATATGAAAAATGACACATGGGATACTAAGATGCTTTTCTTGCTCCTTTGTCCTTATACAAAATAATGAGATGTCAATCAAAATTTTGCACTGTTGCAAAAAGGGAAAGCTGTTACTCCAGCCAGAGTACAATTAAGGGAAGTGCATCATAACTTTTATTCTCAATACGTGACTGAAATTCTTAATATAATTTCTAAGTTCTGAGAGCATTTTAATTAATAATTTAAGATGTTTGGATCTTTTCCATTTGAATTTAGATTCAAGCACTCTAGAAGCCTGTTTTAGTCTCTGTATTTAAAAATCTATATAAAATCAGCCTCACTACATGCAAGCTCTCAGCAAACACTCTGCCCTAGACACACCAGACCTATGAAGCCAAGTATCTTTCCAGCTAATGACAGTTAGTTTAGAAAGTTGTTGAACAGGACACTACAACCACACCTCTAATTGTTACATTATAGAGATTTAAATGATTGGCATCTGAACTACTGTGTTGGGTTGCAAAGTTTTTTTCCTCTCCTAAGGAAGGTTTTTGGTAAAATACACATCTATCACCAGGAGATGCCATTAAGTTCTTAGCACCTACCAAATCATTTACAAGGTGATAGGCTCAAAATATGATGGTCCCCATGAAAAGTAGTGAAACAGTAAGAATTGAATGAGATGGGACACAGAACATGAATATCAGACTTGGAAGTGAATGCCAGAAGAAAAAGATATAAGAAAAGGTACCAACTCATTTTTCAAGCTTTATTTCCTTCACAAAAGTTTCCATTCACAATCTTTTCAAATGAAACTGGAGAATGTCTGTTGTACCTTTAAAATATAATCTGTATTTTCTTATAAAAATACCTTGGAACAATATTTTACCCACTATGTGTGATCCACACAAATGACTCATTCTTCATCAAGTTTTGCCTTGTATTTTTAATATAAAAAATCCCTTTACTTCTTTGATAAAAAGACACAAGTAGTACATCAACATAATTCTTAAGGCTCTTATTATAGACAACCCTGTAGCTAATAATGCATAAGTCATTTCTATTTCTGGGCTGACCAACTTTGATGGCCGAAGCTGTTCTAAAATATGCTTTTGTATCCCTCATATCACCTAGTATTACACTGTTAAAATATGACTTAATGCATGTTCTAGAATAGGAAAAGAAGTAAAAAAGAAAGGAAGAAGGAAAGCAGGCAGGAAATAAGAAATGAAGAAAGAGAAATATGTAGAAGAAAGAAAGAGAGAGGGAAAAAATGAAAATATGAGTAATTTAAGTCTAGAATTTATATACAATAAGGCTCCGAAATAGACCTTAGTTTTAGCAGTCATAATAAATATATTGTAAGGAAACTTAAAAATATATAATAATTTTGTCTTAATTTTAGTCTGTGTAGAAACTCTTAAGTCTGATGTTGAGACAGAGAATTCCTTCCATAAGTCATATGAATTACATTCATTTTTACATTCTTATTATATATTACAATATAATATATTGCATTATATATAGACTTCTTGGAAAATACACATAAATAAAAGGAAAAAAATAAAACTTGTTTTAACTTGCTGGTGAATATCATTTGTAATAAACACACACACACACACACACACACACACACACACACACACACACAGAAAGTCAGTCCTCACTTAACATCATTGATAGGTTCTGGGAAACTATGACTTTAAGCAAAATGACAAATAGCAGTTCCTTGAATAACATTTATAATATTGATGACAAAAAAAATCAGTTGCCTTATGTATCTTTTTGTTTAAAGTCACAGTTTCAGAGAACTTATCAACGATGTTAGGTGAAGACTTACTGAATATGTACATGTATACACACATATACACACACACACATGCATACATAGTATGGCTATACAAAATATATTACCTTATAACAACGTTTTCCTATCTTGTAGTAGTACACGAATATCACATTTTACAATGCTTTTAATTATGCTGTATCTTAGGATGTGATTTATTAAGTCCCATAAGTATATCTAATACCGTGTAGAGTATGTGTTTGACATAGGATTACATATAGATTATATGAAACTGTGCGGAGGGGTTGGTTGGGGGAGTAATTTAAGAAAAGATTTTTGCTGAACCAATATTATCTGTGGGAGACCGGAATATGCCACCACAAAATATATCTCTTTGGTACAAGCACTGTTAAACTGAAACTAATTAAGAAGGAGCAGATTCAGAAAAGCTCTGTGCCTCTCCTCTATTTGCCTAAAAGCAGGGCATACATTTACAAAGACAAAAGATATGCCACTGCCCCTCTCAACCAGGGATAACAAATTTTAACAACTGAAGAGAACTCTGGACTCTTGTGGGCCTGGAAATGGTACCAGAGGATGTGGTACCATCTACATTAACAAGCTTTACAAACTAGCCTTTATCTGGCATTTATTTGCCTTCCCATGAGTTGCTGCCTCTACAGACTCAAAGTTCTTTTTCTTTGTCTTGTCACTTCCTTAAAAATTTACTGTTCTTTGTTGAAGATGCTATATAAGCTGGAATTCAAATCCACTTCTTTGAGAACTACTCACTCCCTTGTTGTCACCCATGTACATATGAAATATACCTGTTAATAACCCTGTCTTTGTTAATCTGCCTTTTAGTACAGGGGCTCATTCCAACTAAGAACTTAGAAGGATTGCAGAAAAAAACATTTTTTCTCTCCTACATATCTACTTAGTATTTTCCTGCTGAGAGAGCAAGTGTATTGATACAGAATTAACACTTCTGTACTGTTCTTTTGATGCATTTTAATTATAATTCTTAAAAATCTGTGTTTCTGTTAGAAATTGACATGGCATATAGAGAGAAAGGGCAACTTCTTAAATTTTGGAAGTTAATGTACAAATATAAAGTAGAAAAAAGCAGGGGCATATCTTTAAATATATTTCATGTCAAACACAGACATATCCTCATGAAATGTAGCATCGAGGACTACTTAGGTATAAGGATAGTGTATAGAATTCAAAATATGATTTTTTTAAAAAAGAGGATTTGATAATCCAAGTATGGATATACGAAGCTTCTATTCTAATATGTTCTTTTCAAATATTCTCATAGTGGAAAATATCTAGAAAAGTCTGAAGGAAAAAGACATATGTACTATGTTCTTTTGCTTCATTATTTTTATTATGTATTTTAAAGTAACTTCATTCTGCAATATTGTGTATATTCTTGCATTTCTCAACAATTGCTTCTAAATCACTATGAAGTCAAACAGAACAAGATGGCCTTAATGTTCCCCTCAGCTTGACTAAACTTTATACAGTTGTCTTCCTGACTATAGGTACCTGACTTCCCTTTATTCAGAGTCATTGACTTTAGAAAATTTTCAGTTATAAATTCTTTCTCTGAGTCTTTCAGACATAAATATTCTCCCAGAATCTTATGAAATGTAATCATCAAGAAATTTTCCCTATCTTCCAGTTTGTGTGGAAGGATAGGAGCCTAAATCCCTTAACCAATAATTAACAAACAGATGCCCTAAACACATGGACCTACCTCCCTCCCCCAACCCTCTCCAGCACTTTTCCACTAATTCATCCCAGTGTGTACAAACCTACTTGACTTTTGTTTCAAAAGACGTGAATTCAGTTTCTCTCCACTATTCCTTGAATAAAGTCTTTCATGTCTATTTATTTAGTACAATTTTTCTTTGAAAGAACCCTAATTAGTCAGGTGTCGTTTGGAATTTGGATTCATTTTAGAATATAATTTAATACTATAAAAAATCTAAATAATCACAAAAAATAAAATAAAATACAAATTTATGTTTCTACCAACATTGCATGCATCAAATCAGGGACTTAACAGCAAAGGTATAAACAGCCGTACCACAACTTTTGTGTTGGTAGAGCTTTTCTTGATGCATTGGATACACTGTTATTCCTGAAATTAAAAAAAAAATCCTTTATAGATTGGCCAGAAGATATTTCTGTAAGACAAAAGTTTTAGTAATTATTTCAGGAATTTTAGATATTTCAAAATTAGGATAATCTGTTTGAAAGTCCATGTACAGATTTTCCTAAGTCTTTTAAAGTTAAGGTCAGATTCCTTGGTGACCTGTTCAAAGATCTGTTGCTCCTTCTATTTCAAATACTCAGCTGGGTCAGGTTTTGGCAAATCAATTTTGCCTACTATCCCAGTTGGTCATAAACATGAGTTTTTGTTATTACTTAAAATATCCTATTCATTGATTACTAGAAATAATTTTAAAGTCTTAGCCCAGACAAAAATTAGATGTTAATGTTTTTTAAGTAATTATATGAATTTTAGACTTACTCTGATGTAACTTACTTTATTTTGAGCTTTCTTTAACCAGATTTCACGCATTCAAAGTAATCAGATTTAACTTTTAAGTTTCTTCCTAAAATAGAGAAATAGAGTGCTAATGATTTTTAATTTTTTTTATTACAATGTCAACAAAGAAACACTATTAAATAAAAGGTCTTTAAATGATTTATATTATCCCCATGATGTAAGTTATGTTATATAAACCAATATTTGTGAAAACATAGCTCCACACCTCTGCATCTCAATATAAACTTTCATGGATCAAAAATTACCCCCAAGCATGCTCAGAAACAATGACTGAAATATCCATCTCTAATAATTTTATGCACAATATATTTTTTCCAACAATAATAACCAATATGTTACAGTTTAGGTGCAAAATGGACAATGTTAAAATCTATTTGAGCAGGGAAATTTTAGAAAAGGTCAAGAACACTTAGATGATTGTACTTTCAATATTAAGGTAATAAAAAGTTATATATGAAATTTCACACCCAAAAATGTTCCTTTCCCCCATAGAAACTTATCATTCCTGCACAACCTGAAAAAGCAAACAAAAATAAAACTGGTGTTAGAACCTTCTTTATTTCATTTGCTGCTGATTTCTCTGTTTGTTTGTTTGTTTGTTTTAAATAAAAAAAAACCCAAGTCTTCTATTTCCTAGCTATGGAAAGAATCAAGTATTAGGGCTGCATTATGAACTAAACATAGGATCGAATTAAAAGAGACTGCTGAGATAAATGAGCAAATTTTAGTTTTATGTATACAAAGCTTAAAATTCAAATACTTTTGATGCTCTACTTCAAAAATACTTTGTAAACTATAGAATTTTATATCCAAAAATGTGTTCTGCCACAGTATCTCTTTCTCAAAGATTGCTAGTGATTTATTTTAGGCTGAAAATTATTTTGTCATATGTATTTGGTATATATATATATGTTTGTCTTTCTGATTTTCTCAGCAACTCACCGTTAGAAAGAGTTTTCTTTAAAATAAACATTATGTATACATAATCAATTATATCTTTCCACACATACATAAGAGAACATTAAAAAGAAACTGTTTCAGTCAAAACAGTGCCACCTATTTTCACAGTGAAGAGAGTGCCAGACAACTTTTGCAGAACATAGAAAAGATAAATGACTGAAGTTCTGGGTGTAACATAAAGCCCTTTACCTACTTAACAGAATAAAAACTTTAGAGATGGGAGGCTGGGAGAGCTTGGAGACCAAGGATATGAGAAGAAAGGAATATCAAAGTGTGATGAGTCCATTATCACAAAAGAGGAATCAGGCTATTTGCATTTTGCCATAAGCTTGATAAGAAGAAATTCTAGGGGGTCTCTATGAAAAGAACTGAGTTTAGAGAAATTTACAGAAATTAGCTAACTGGTGTCTGACTTGCACTTGACAATTTTAATGGGCATAGAAGTATAGAAGAAGGGTTTTTGTAGGAGAATAAAGGGATGAAATTAGGAAGTAACTGCACACCAACTAGATAAAGAAGGTTCTTATGTGAGTATTTATTTCATGGCATCAGATGTGGGCCATGCAAGAGAGTAAGCTAGCAGGAGGTAATCTGAAGTCCAGCCTAAGGGAGTTACCAGGAGGAGTGAGGAGACTTCAGCCACATCCACAGCAATCGTAGAAGGAAGTGACCAGATGGAGAGTGTTCCAGCCAGCCTAGGAATTGCCAGTAAGAGCTAACCAAAGTTGAGGTCTCCAAAGAATCTGCCAAAGTGGTCCACAATATCAGGTGTCACCAAAACCAGCCAAAGGTTTTAATAGTATGGCAATGACACCTTTCCTTCCTCTTTACGTCTCTTGCCTCTCCCAGCATCAAACCTGGAGGAGCTGAAAAATAGTGTTTAGCAAGATGAAGAAACAGATGGAGAAGAAGAAGTCAGAGAGACAGCAAGGTTGTCAAACTCCAGAATCTAAGACAGTCAGGAAAATGATGCTCCCACAACTAATATTCATGGCGGAAAAATAAAGTTGATTTCTATCAAACCTTACAAGTCATACAGGTTAATGTATTTCAGAAGAGGAGATAAAAGTATTTGACTAAAGTATTAGCAAAAAAAAAAATACTAGAGGAAGAAATACATATGTAATAACAATAAAAGCCAGTGATTTTCCAATGCAACAGATAAAAAGGACCCTCATTTGACAATAAATGTGGGGCTTTTTCATCAAGTAGCTTTAAAATCAAAACTATGTAGGGGGACAATATATTCTTGTTTCACTAACAAACAAATGGATAAAGTCCTTTCTACTATCTTTGTTATTTGCTTTTCAGTGAACTAGCCCTTATTATTTCATTACAAATTTACCATCAATTGATAGTCATAAGATGCATAAGTTCCAATGATGTGAGTACAAGTCACATGGTTTTACAAGTCATCTTTAGTTATTAAATAAAATTTTTAGTCAATATACAGTTGTATTAGGCTATAATATATATTAGACAATAATATTTTGAATAATATGTACTCTTTCAGTTCCCTTAACAAGGCTACAGTAAGAGCCTGATATAACTTGTTATTCTTGCACAGTGAAAGTTAATCAAACATTATTTATCCATTATCAAATAAATAAATTTCCATGACAAAACTAGAGGAAAACAGACTATGAGTTCAGATTTCTTCCAGGTATCTGTCAGCAAAAAGTTACCAAAAATTAAAGAACTATGGGGGGGGTGGAGAAAGAGAAAATGTTTTACCCAAGTAAAGGTGAGTTAAATTCCTTAATTTATTTTTATAGACACCGTCTTCCTCTTCTTTCTCCTCCTCCTCCTCCTCCTCTTTTTCTTCCTTTTCTTTTTCACAATACTTTAGATATGCAAAAACCATTATTAGCTTGTGGACCATACAAAAGCAGGCTCTGATTCATAGTTTGTCAATTTCTGGAATAGAGTCCAGAAATACACCAATAGTTGCTTTTCCACAAACACTTCAAAATAATTTAATGGAGTGAGGAAAGTCTTCTTTTAACAAAAGGTGCTAGAACAACTGGGTATCTATATAAAAAACAAAATTCAACCTCAACCCTTATTTCCTAACAAACACAAAAATTAATTCAAGAAGGATCAAAGGCTTAAGTGTACATGCCTAAACTATAAAGCATTTAGAGGAAAACAAAGGAGTATCTTCATATCCTCACATAAGACAAATTTTAGGCAGAACACAGTAAGCAACAACCCCGCCCCCAAAAAATACTTTGATAAATTAGACTTTATCAATATTTAAAATTTTTATTCTTCAAAAGATACCTCTACCTAAACCATGTACTGGATGAAAAATGTTTGCAAAACACATACCTAACAAAGAACTTGCATCAGTAATAGATAAAACTCTCCCAAAACTCAATAACATGAGGAGCACTTTTAAAAGGGACAAAAGATTTGAAAGAAATTTCAAGAATTTTCATGTATGACTGAAGAATAACCATGTGAAATACTCAATATCCACTAATGTACAATTCTGAATTAGACAAAATTAATATGTAGTGATAGAAACAAAATCAGTGGTAACTTGGAGAAGGAGGTGAAGAGGATTTATTGCAAAAGATTACTGGGAATAAAATATTCTATATTTTGATTGATATGTTAGTTACATTTCTGTACATATTTGTCAAAATTGCATAGTTAATGTTGGGGTATTTCAATGTAGATAAATTTAACTTCAAATATCCACAAAAATAGTATTCACATGGAAGGTGATTCCCTAATAGGTGCAGATATAGTTGAAAAATAGCAGAATATTGATCATTTTTTAATCTGGGTTATGGAAACATGGTAATTCATTATGGCATTCAATTTATATTTTATATGTTTTAAATTTTAAGACTCTTCAACTGGAATGCATTTGTCATATGCTTTTGTTGGAATATTCATTCCCTGTAGCTTCTCACTTAATTAGACTGTTTTTACAATCTTAGCAAAACCATCTTCCTATCTGCTATGATTTGAATGTGTTCCCCAAGTTTCATGTGTTAAAAACTTAATCCCCAAATGTAGGTATTGATGACATTTGGAGGGGGCCTTTGGGAGGCAATTAGGATAAGATAAGGTTATCAGGGTGGACCCACCATGATGGGACTGGTGGCTTTGTAACAAGTGGAAGAGATATGAGCTGACATGCATGCTTTTGCCATACCATAGGGTGACTTTCACCATGTTATGATGCGGCAAGAAGGCTCCCACCAGATGCCAGTGCCATACTCTTAGACCCCCAGCTGCCAGAATTATATGTAATAAGTTCGTTTTCTTTATAAATTACCCAGTCCATAGTATTCTGTTATAGTAACAGAAAACAAAGATACCATCTCACAACCAGTTCTGTCTACACTTTGTGAGAATCTCACAATTGCAATCCTTTCTACATAGCATGTCAATTAAAATAGAGTCTAGATAAAATTTCAGCTATTAAAGCAATCAGGAAAGCAGGGCTGGATTAATAATAAGACCACAAATTTTGCTACCTCTGGGGATCCAGGAAGAAATGGATTTGAAGAAATTGTTTTGCTTGCCTATCTAGTTCTTTTTCACATACATACAAACCTGTCAGGGGGAAATAGGCTCATTTTCCTTTTTGATTGCTAAAAAGCACATCACAGCTCTCTGACTTACCTTCCTTAACAAAACAAGTCAGGATGTAGACTGATTATGGTGTTGAATTTGGCCATGACTTTTAATTTATTTCTTTTAGGTTTTGCTTGACTGTAAAGCTCTGGAAGCTAGAGTTCAAAGGCAATCATGTGTTCAAAGAAAATTCATGTTTACGAATACTCTAACAAACTGATGGGTTTAATAATTCTTGTAGATATTATAAAAGCTTTTGGAATGCTAGCATTTATGTAAATAATTGCAAAGAAACACTTATATTTCGGAATAGATTACTTAAAGTCCTGTTTTCATCTATTTCCAAATAATTTCATTCACTTTTTGATGAAAGTCACAACATACAAAACTCCTGAGGAAAATAAAAAAAGGAGACTTCCTTAAAATACAATAATATGATTATCTTTACTTTCAAAACTTCAAGGTAGGCTCCTGCAAGTTAGGCAAAAATGTAAATTTTCTCGAGGATCCTATTAGAAATGCAAAGGCAACAGTCACTTTCCAAAAAACGCCAAACCCACTGTAAGCAAAAGAGAGAAGATAATGAGTCTGACTGAGCTGGCATTGTTGAAACAGGGCTCTGACTTGCTGTTCAACAGTTGACTCTGCAGGTTTCAATTATAGGAATAGCTGGGATAGCACTACTCTGCAATCTATAGAGTCTAAGTATGTGCATGCACACACAGAGGCATTATAGAAAGGAAGTTATTCAAAGGAAAAACACTTGGCCTTATCATAAAATGTATGATCTAGGTTAACCCACATTGTTGTGTAGATAGTGGGGCACTGCTAATACCAGAACATTTAACTACAGACATGCTTATATTCCAGTTATAGCCCACTACACTTTCAAATTGTTGTACTAGAGTTTTTTTTATTTTTTTGCAAGTTTATACAGCAATTTCTAAAATATGCGCAGAATCCTTTTAGTCATATAATCAAAAATCATATGGCAATTGTAGTCTCATTGATTTTTTTAAATAAAATAAAATAAAAAGACCAATAAAACTGTAAGGGCATAGTTTGGGACATATTAAGTTCTTAAGATCTGGACTCAGAGTGCTGGGTTTGAATCACAATTCTATTAGTATTTAGCAGTGTGATCCTACGAAGAAGACTTAATCTGTCTATTTCACAGTGTCCAGTTTATAAACTGGGTATGATATCATTTATTTTAAAGGTTAAATGATGAACTACAGGTATACCTCTTTGCACTATGTCTGGAATATATTAATAAGAAACATTTAATAAGTGTTGGCTGTTGCTAACATAATGATCGGTATATTTCTATGTTGCATATTTCTAGATACAAATAATTTTGATGTCAAACTAGAATGTGAGTTTCTTATTCACAAAGGCTGTGTATTATTTATTTATGGGTCCTCAGTATTTAAGAAAACGCCTGCCACACAGCAGTCACATAAAAAGCTTAGTTAAATCGATATGACTTGTCAGAGAGACCAATATTGACTCTACCACGCCATAACCTCAGCATACCCTCATTACTTTGACTAGTCACTTACCTTATTCTCTTTTACTCCCCTCTACTTCTACTTCAGTTAAAGGCAACTAGGGAGTATACAGCATTAACTACTCATCTCTTTAGGACAATCCCCGTCATTTATTCTCTTCTAATAGTGACCTTGGGGCAAGCTAAGTGATTAAAGAAGGCAAGTTCTAGGGTAGCAAGCAGAGAAGGAGTTGAAGGAATGCGATGGGCAAAATAGGCTGAGGAACTCAGAATAAATGGAGGTCAGTAACTCAACTGAAGAACAAATGTAAGTGAAGGCATTCGATAAAATTAAAAACTAAATCTCTATTTCAAGTATGTGTATGTATCTTAACTAAAATAGGTTACTAAAGAAACTTTCACCTTTGTAGGTCTGCTTTCAAACTCCATCTTTAAAACAGCTTTCACCAGAGTTGTCCCACAGAATAATTGATCTTACAGATATTATAATTTTCTCTAGAATGTATGAAAAGTAACACTCAGGAAAGCATTCTAGACATTTTCAAGATGATGCATTTGAATGACCAAGACATCTCGGTTCTCCCCAATTCCTCAAAGGACATGCACTGAAATTAGTTGTGATAGTTGGTATTTTGCCTGTTTAGGGTGAGACCCTTCCAGGTCCTAGGTTACATAGCCTCTATGACCCTCAAACACAGCACTCTGAAATTCTAACATTACTGACTATTACTGGGAAAGCTGCTTTCAACAAGCCATCCAGTTACCAGCTACCGACATTATCTTATTATATTGTCCATCCACAACTACATTACAAGTCCAGTCAACACTTGTGCCATAATATTGCATGTATGCAAGAGTACAAAGCCTGTTGATATGCACTATATATTCCAGGCCACTGAGAGATCAAGAAAGGCAGACTTGGCTATGGCCTAAAAATTTGTTTACTGAGCTGTGAGTTCCATGAGGGCAGGGACTATGAGTATAGGTTCACCAGGAAACTTAGAGCCTAGCACATTGCCTGGAATACAGTATGTATTCTAGTTATTTGTTGAATGAATGAATGAATGGTCTTAATACAATATAGCATATCTTTTTCAAATAAGAACAAACATTTTTAATAAAAAATAATGAGGGATATTCCCATTCAAATGAAAAATAAAACATGGTTGGCTAGCTATTGAGGCTCTTTGTGACTGTTGGTCTGTAAGATTGAAGACAATATTTCTCAAAGTGAAGTTCAGGAATGATTTGATCAAAGGTCATCTGGGTTGCTAATTAAAATTTCAGATTCCTGGGACCATTTCTTCCTTTTCTATAGCTCACGACAGTACCCAGGAATCTACATAATGAACAGTCTACCCAGATGATTTTGTGTACACTAACATTTCAAAATCTTTGATCTTTGCTAGGGGTGAACAAACAAGGTACCGATTCAATGTGAAGCATTTTTGGACCAATTTATACCCATTAGCATGTTAGCACATGTGGAGACAATGCACCTGTTGTTCCTCCTTTAAAAACTTGATGCACTGTTATCTATAAGCTAGAATTTAAATTGTATGAAAAAGTTAGTTTCTTTATTTTATTTTACTATTTATTTATATTGGAGACAGGTTCTCACTCTGTTCCCCAGAATAGCATGCAGTGGCATCATCAGAGCTCATTGTAGCCTCAAACTCCTGGGCTCAAGCCATCCTTCTGCCTCAAACTCCTGAGTAGCTGAGACTACAGGCATGCATGGCCATACCCTGCTAATTTTTCTATTTTTTGTAGAGATGGGTCTTTCTCTTGCTCAGGCTGGTCTCAAATTCCTGGCCTCAAGTGATCCTTATTTTGATAGGGATCACATTGAACCTGTAAATTGTTTTTGGCAGTATGATCATTTTAACAATACTAATTATCTAGACCCATGAGCATGGGATGTTTTCTGTTTGTATCATTACAATTCATTTCATCAGTATGTTGTACATTCTCTTGTAGAGATCTTTCACTTCCTTGGTTAAAATATTCCAGGTATTTCTTTCTTTCAGTTTTTGTTTTTGTTTTTTGGCAGTTATTATAAATGTATTGCCCTCTTGATTTGGTTCTCGGCTAGATCGTTTTTGGTGTATAGAAATGTTACTGACGTCTTATGTTGATTTGGTATACTGAAAGTTTGCTGAATTCATTTATGAAATCTAAGAGTTTTTTGATAGATTCTTCAGTTTTCTGGATATATTAATGAGATCATATTATCAGTGAACAGGGACAACTTGATTTTTCTCTTTTCCAATTTGGATACCTTTTATTTTTTTTTCTCTTGACTGATTGTTCTGGCAAGGACTTCCAGTACCAGAATTATCTTAACTAGACTCATTGCTTTACTTGATTAAATTCTATTTATTTTGCTCAACTCAATCTTTTGGATTCAAAAATTTAATTTGAATTCCTATTCCAAATCATGAAAATCTTTTCCAGAAACTTAATAAATTCCTGACTCAAGATATTCTTGTTAGTCACACATTTCTCATTCAAATACAATTGATTTGCCCTTTAAGAAATATTACCGAACTATACCCTGCTATTTTTCTCCAACCATCAATTCCCTCTAAACAGAATTTTACTAAAAACAGCTTTATCCTGCCGGGGACAATCAGTAAGTGTGGAATTGGAGGATAAATTTAAAAAAATGCATTAATAGCAGATGGAAGAGCATGAATGCAGATTTTTAACACAAAGCCTGGGAAGATAAAAAGGAGCTTAGGTAGAGTAAATGTAGAAAAGCCCTCCTTGGGTTGTTAGAATGGAAAGAGCAGAGGTGTGCTTAGAAGGTGCTAAGAGTCTGACTCTTTGCAGCTGTTTCTCTATGAAGTTAAGGGAACAAAAGTTACAAGTCAACCATTCCGGGTTATAGAATGCATTGAATGGAATCTCACACAGAGGGAATAGTTTACTTAAGAAGCATATCATTTACATGAAAATCATGATAAGTTTTTAGCAAACAGCAGGTGGTAGGTACACAGAAAATAATTGCAGGAAAGATGTGAAATTAAGATGTATAGTGTTCCTTTCATATTTTATTTACTTAATATGTTGCCATAATGCTTTATTTCAGAGAATGCAAAACCAAAAACATAGGTCCTTCATAGGTTCCCCTGCAGCCTGCTCTCATGGAGCTTATATGCTACTTTATGAGAGATGCCAAGATGTCATTTAAGCTGAAACCTCAAGAGGAGTTAGCCAGAACATTCGGGAAAAGGATGTTTCTGATAGAAGAAGTAGCTAGTGTAAATGTCCTTAGGCAAGAATGAGCTTGATATGCTTAAAGAGCAACAAAACAAAAAAGACTTACTTGGCTCAGGGAAAGTGAATTGGGAGTAGAGTTTGAAGTGATGAAGTCTGAATGGTATTCATGAGACAGATCACAACAGAGAGTTGGGGTAATATTCTAAGCCAATGAGTAGCGTAAGATGGTTTTAAGGAGAAAAGTAGCATGATTTGACTTATATTCTTAAGAAATCCGTTTGACTGCTCTATGAAGAATAGAATACAGACAAGCTGAAATGGGAGCAAAGAGAGGGAGTGTGAGATAATTGCTCATTTACAAGCAAGAGATGATGTGGGCTTGGACTCTGATTGTATCAACGGATGAAGAAAGGGGGAAATACGGAGTAGAGCTGACTGAATTTGCTAAAATGGAAAATCACTATTTTTCCTAATAACCATAATATGCATAAATCCTTTTAAATGAACATTTTTTTCATACCACCAATGAGACATAAGTACACTTCAGGAACTATCAATACAGAACCTTATAAATGTGATCATTGGTAGAAATAGGATTAAATAGGCATTTGAATGTCTCTCTCAACTTGGAATACTACAAAAAAGGTAAAAACTCTTTGCTTCTCATGCTGCATTATTACTTTACCCTGTAGTTATCTGCCACTTCCAGTTACTTAATATTATGTTTTGCCTCACTAAATACTAGTGTTGTCTACTGTTATGTTATATTATGTTTGTAGCAAGTATTACTCAAGTTTTGAAATTCAATATGACATTTAAAGGGAAACAAAATTCTTGTTTGTTTTTTTCCATTTTAAAAATAGGGTCACTATTATAAAAGAAGCTAAAAATATCATGAAATGGTTTAAACTGGATAAAAATATACACAATATATTTAGAAATAATTTCTGATTTTGTAGTTTTTCATTACTACAACATGAATCAATATGTGAACCCTAGCTATAGTTTGGATCTAAATGCCATACACCTCCTTGGTTAAGTATATTACTAGTTATTTTATTTTCTTTGTAGCTATTGTGAATGATATTGAGTCTTTGATTTCACTTTCAGCTTGACCCTTATTATTGTATAAAAATGCTACTGATTGTGTACATTGATTTTATAACCTGAAAATTTGCAGAATTTATTTATCGATTCTGGGAGTCTCTTGGTGTAGTATTTGGGGTTTTCTAGATACAAGATTGTAAAATCAGTGAAAAGTGATAATTTGACCTCCTCTTTCCTCTGTTGGATACTCTTTATATTTCTTTCTCTTGCCTGATTGCTCTGGTTAGGATTTCCAGCTCTATGTTGAATACAAGTGGTGACAGAGGGCACCCTTGTCTTGTTCCAGTTCTGAAGGGTAATGCTTTCAACTTTTCCCCATTCAGTATGATGTTGTCTGTGGGTTTGCCATATATGGAAAGAGAATTATGAAACACTAAGGAAAGAAATCACAGATGGCACAAACAAATGGAAAAACATCATGCCCATGGATCAGTAGAATCAACCTTATTAAAATGCCCATACTCCCAAAGTGATTTGCAGATTCAATGCAATCCCCATCAAAATACCAAAGTCATATTTCACAGATCTAAAAAAAAAAAAAGAAAAAAAAAATTCTACTTAAAAAAAAGAAAAGAAAAAAATAATTCTACACTTTGTTTGGAAGCAGAAAAGAGCCCAAATAGCCAAAGCAATCATAAGCAAAAAGAATAAATCTGGAGGCATCAAATTACCTGACTTCAAAATATACAATAAGGCTATAGTAACTAAAACAGCATGGTATTGGCACAAAAATACAGACATAGACCAACAGAATACAAAAGAGAACCTAGATATAAAACCATCTACGTAGAGCCAACTGAACTTTGACAAAGCTGACACAATATACACTAGGGAAAAGAAACCCTATTCAATAAAAGGTGCTGGGGAAATTGGATAGCCACATGCAGAAGAACGAAACAGGATCCATATCTCTCACCATTCACAGAAGTAAATTCAAGATTAATTAAAGATTTAAATATAAGGTGTGAAACCATGAGAATTCTAGAGGAAATGCAGGAAAAACTCTTATAGCTATCAGCCCAGGCAAAGAATTTATGCCTAAGACCCCAATGACAATTACAGTAATGACAAAAATAAATAAATAAGAGTTGATTAAATCAAAAATCTTCTGAACAGCTAAGAAAATAATCAACAGAGCAAACAGACAACCTACAGAATGAGAGGAAATATTTGCATGCTATACATCTGATAAAAGGCTAATAAACAGAATCTACAAAGAACTCAAGCAAATCAGCAAGAAAAAAACAATCCCATTAAAAAGTGGGTAAAAGACATGAACAGAAGCTTTCAAAAAAGATAGACAAAGGCCAACAAACCTATGAAAACATACTCAAAGTCACTAATCATCAGGGAAATGCAAATTAAAACCACAGTGAGATATCAGTTTACTCCGGTTAGAATGGCTCTTATTAAAAAATCCAAAAACAGTAGGTAATGGCATGGATGCAGAGAGAAAGGAACGCTTATACACTGTTGGTGGGAATGTAAATCAGTACGACAGTATGGAGATTCCTCAAAGAACTAAAGGTCGACCTACCATTTCATCCAGCAATCTCACTACTGACTATGTACTCAAAGGAAAAGAAGTCATTTTATCAAAAAGACACCTGCATTGGAATAATCGAATGTAGCACAATTTACAATGGCAAATATGTGGAATCAACCCAAGTGCTCACCAATTCATGAATGGATTAACAAAATATGGTATATGAATAACATGGAGTACTACTTAGCTATAAAAATGATAAATTAATGCCTTTTGCAACAATGTGGATGGAGCTGGATACCATTGTCCTAAGTGAAGCACTGAAAGAATGGAAAAACAAACATCACATGTGTTTGCTATTAAATTGGAACTAATTAATATGCACATATGCATGGAGGGAAGTGAAACTCAGTGGAAATCAAGCAGGAGGGAGTGGGGAGGAGGGAATGGTGAAAACCTACCTAACAGGTACAACGAACACTATTTGGGTGATGGGCACACTTATAGCCATGACTCAAGCATCAGAAAAGTGATCCATGTAACCAAAGAAACATTTGTAATATTTTAAAATAAAAAAAGAAAAAAGAAAAAAGTAAAAGTTATAAAATAAAACAATGTTTAATATAATTTAAGCATTAATGTACATAAAAGAACTGGACTATACAAGATAAACTATATTGCATTTAGCATTTGATCTTTATTTATGAATATTATAAAATGAATATATTAACCAAATATTGAAATAAAGTATAAAGGAAGCAAAATATTAGATACTTAGTATAAAATGTCTACAAACAACATATCTAAATTTTTGACCTGTGAAATTTAAACTTCAGTGATTTGACATAGGAACTATATATATGTGTGTATATATGTGTATATATACATCTGTATACATACATGTATATGCATATGTATATATACATATATATACATCTGTATACATACATATATATGCATATGTATATATACATATATATATGTATATATATATTAATTCAGACTTTGGAGTCAGGAAGGAGTTGTTTATCCTTTAATTTAAAAAATCTTAACAATGCAGATAAAGCTAACTATAACTATGGTGGAAAACTGCATACAGAATAAAACGCTTATTTTCTGAGTAACTCTTAGAATTTTGAATTATTCTTCAGCTTAAGATCTGCAGAGGTCCTTTTCTTAGAGTTGTAAGAGCATGGGAGGAAGTGTGGGGGTATAATAAGTAGAATTTTATTTCCTTTACCATAGTGGACAGGGTTCTGAAGCCAAACTGCCTGATAATGAATATCAGGTCTATAATTTACAAGCTATATGGCTGTTGGTAAGTTACCTGTTTTATGTTTCAATTTTCTCTTCTGTAAAATGGGAATTATAGCATTGTCTATTTTATAGTATAGTAAGTATAACTTGAATTAATGCATGAAGATTTCTTAGAATAGAGCTTGACACAATAAATGCTCAATAAAATATTGTATACTATATTTAAAATGACAGTCACTTCACCTGACAGTCATTTCACACATGATCATGATTTAGTAATGGAGTGAGAACAACTTAGAGCACAGCTTCTCAACATGGGGACTATTGACATTTTGGGTTAGATAATTCTTTAATACAGGGGCGCTGTCTTATGCATTGTAGGAGGTTTAACATCCAGTTGGGGAACCTGTGGCCTTGGGGCCACATGTGAGTGTGGATCTGTGAGTGGCCTTTTGACTGAATCCAAATTTTACAGAACAAATCCTTTTAATAACGTCTACAATATTATCAAAACATTCATCTTTTGCATTCTATCTAGCTTTTAAAAATTGTAAAATTATTTAAGTAACAACATAGAAAAATTAACCACAGGAAACTCTGAACATAGATCCCATTTGCCTAATTTCTCTTTTACAGTCCTATTTTACAACATAAGTATTCTATGTTTGCCTTCACAGCTAGTTACAGCCATTTTTTTTCCTCTAAGCTTAAGGTTTCTTCTTAAATTTATGGTGGCTTATCATTCTTCCAAGTTTCTATAAAGACTCAGCAACCAGCAGCAGGTTGAAATTTATTGATATTGTCTTATTTACCAGGTGGTATTTACAAAGTCAGGGTTTGACTCACCCAAGCCAGATGCCACCCTACCACGAGATCACTAGGAGGCATTGCTCTCATTTCTGTTGGTTGCTAAATTAGCCAAGGATTCTCAGCTAGGAAGAAAGTAAAGCAGGATGGCACAGTTCAGTATTTATCTACCATTATTCCTTTATTTATTACCAATATTCCCTTTGGAAGAATTAGGAATCTGACATAAATATAACTTACTAAATTAATGGGGTAAGGGCTGAGAGAAGACAGGATGGAAAGACCTAAAGAAATGTTTGGAGAAGAGTTAGAAGGAAGGGTTGGACTGGGGTGGGTCAGTGAGTAGGGGATCACCCTGAGGAGATGGACCACCACAATGACTTTGGACATTGTAAGGCAGTCACAGAGAGTCTGAACTTGTTGGAACCTCAATCTGAAGCGAATAGACCAGAGTGAAAGTGTTCAATCAGTTTTTACTCTGATCTTCTCTGCCTCCCACTTTTGGGAAAGTAAATACCTACAAACTTTTGTTCTCTTTGTTAGCAGAGGAATGACTTGGATTTGGAAATGTTAATGAAGGTCCAGAGACAGAAAGAGATTTGGCTTGATCAAATGATCCACCTGTACTAGGTCCCCCTCAGGCTGGCTGAAAATGTGCTTCAGCATTTAGAATACCAAATGTAAACAAACTATATAAAATTAGAAAGATTCGACTTTCATGGTAGCTACAGTTTGAATGTCCCCTCCAAAACTCACGTTTTAATTCCCAAGGTGACAGTATTGAGAGATGGTACTTTAAAGAGGTGATCAGATCATGAGAGCTCTGCCCTAATGAATAGATTAATCTATTGATAGATGAATGGATTAATGGGTTATCATGGGAGGAAAACTGGTGAATTTGCAATAAGAGGAAGAGTGACCTGAGCTAGCATGTTAGCATATTCAACCCCCTCACCATGTGACACCCTGGGCTACCTTTGGACTCTTCAGAGAGTCCTCACCAGCAAGAAGACTCTCTCCAGACATGCCCCTGAGCTCTACTTTGGACTTCCCAGCCTCCTTAACTGTAGGACACAAATTCCTTTTCTTTATAAATCACCCAGTTTCAGATATTCTGTCAGAAGCAACAGAAAATGGACTAAGCTAATAGTCTTATCCAGAACTTGTAAACTATAATTAACTGTTTGGCTTCAGCACACATGCATTTAATTTTATAGCTTTGAAATGATTTGGTTTTGAATTGAATAATGAAAGGATGCCATGAATTTTTCCACATGTAGAGCCGCTAAATGTCTTAGTCTGGCACTGTGATAAAGCAGCAAGTTTAAAATGGGTCGGTCTTATTTGTGCCACATGATCTTACTTTCTGGTTACAGCTCAGTAAAACAGGAATGGATGTCTAACTCAAGGAAAAGCAAATAGCAGAAGAGTCTTTTGCTGAAAAATTTGATTTAGGAGACCAAATATTCTAGTTTGTCAATTATAAGTATTTCAACTGAGAGGGCCAATAGCATTGAACCAGAAGTGGGCCATAGCACCCCAAAGCCATAAATAATCTCAAATTAAGGGGGATAAATACAAAGAGCTTTGCACAGGAATCCTGTCCTGGTGAGGATGATAGAATAGATGAAACAAGACTAGAAACTATGTAGTCTCTGGAATAGAGATAAACAGCTATCTAATAATTTGCTATTTCCTGTGTCCAAGGCATTGTTATATCCTTTCAGTGGAATCTTGCCTTATTAAGGCAAATTTAAATAAGTTTCTGTCTCTTGCAAGAACATGACATGTAAGACATCTTCATATCTTATGACTGCTTTAATTATGTTTTATACTATAACATTTCCACACTGGTCATGACATCACCTCTCTGATGGACTATCTTTCAGATCCACTGCTAATCTCAACTATGGACCTGAGAGGTAGATTATTATTTTTAATTGAATTTGAATATCCTTATGTTGAGTACACAGTCTCCACTTTATCATAGTTCCTATTCTCTATGTCATACCTTTCTAGCACTGGAGGAAGCTGACTTTGAATTCACTTCTCCTGTTTCAGGACAATTATTTTATTTTCAATTTTTAAAACATATCTACTTTTAGTTACATTAACTTGATAAAACATAGTAAGTAATTTCAGAATATTTAAAATAGCAGTTTTTCAATATAAGTATAATAACACAAGGAACAACAAAAACGATCTTTGCTGAGTATGTGCGTTCTAGGCACTGCGCAGCGTGCCTTGCTTAACCAAATGTTTTAGTAAATGAAAGGTCATTTAAAAGTCTCATCCCTTAAAATTAATAACCATGTAAGGATAAGGTTAGATGTCATATCAAATTGGCATTTTCGTGAAATGTCTTAGCATTTATACCGAATAAGCAATAGGCCTTTTTTGCTCTATTAGAATCCAACCTGCGTGTTTACATTATGGATTGTCTAGTGTGTTCCAGAGTTACCAAGTATCTGTATGTGTTTCGGTGTGTGTGTTTTTCTTTCTCAAGTGAGCTATCCTCGTCTCTTTATTTCTTCAGACTTTTCTTCTCATTTCTAAGGGGATGTCAAATTTATGCAAATACAGTCTAGGGTCATTTAAAAAATATTTTTGTAACAGGTATTTCTGTATATAAAAACATTTACTTTTATTTTTTTTCTTTTCTTTTTCAATAAAAATGCAATAATTGTAATGCTTTTTACTTTCACCAAAAAATTTCAATACAGAAATTTTATATATTTTTATGATTTTTTTAACTTGGTAAATGTTAGAGAAAGTAAGTTTTTCAAATAATTCAGCATAAATCACCTTCCCTCTAGATTTCAACAGTCATCTGTAGCTACAATTCCTTAGTATTCTATAAGAGACACTGAGGTGGAAAATTAATTGTTAAGGGAAAAATTCATAACAACAGAAACAAAACAGAAAACTAGGATATAGAAATATAAACTAAACATCATTCTGGAAATTGACATAAGAGAAGTTATTGTAGTAAACAACATGGTTCACCATCCATATCTTTTCTTCATGGGAACACATCAATCCCACAGTAATAGGGGATATCAGCAGTTGACTGTTCACATCTGTACCCTCCACTAAACATTGCCCTAAGGCAAACTAACAGGCGCTAACCTGCCTAAAGTTGTGTCTCCTTGCACAGGCCAGCCATTGGCCTATGGCTAGCTAATGTAGGGATCCTTTTTGTATCAATTTGGGATAATTCTGAAGGGTTCTTAGTAGGATTGACAGGTTCAGTGAGCCACCGCGCCTGACCTCACAAACAGTTTTTAAAAAGGCAAAAAACAAAATTAAATAAAAAAGTTATAGAATAAGAATATAAAGAAAGAATATATTTTTGGACAGCTGTATAATGTGTGTTTTAAACTAAGTGTTATTACAAAAGGGTTAAAAAATTTAAAAATATTAAAAGTTTATAAAACAAAGAAAAATAAGTTGCAGTAAGCTAAGCTTAATTATTATTGTAGAAAAAAGTATTTTAAAATAAATTTAGTGTAGACTAAATGCACAGTGTTTATAAAGTCTACAGTACTACACAGTAATGTGCTAGGCCCTCACATTCACTCATTACTCACTCATCCTGAGCAACTTTCAGACCTATACACTCATTTTATGGTAAGTACCCTATAAAGGTAACCACTATTTATCTTTTATATTGTATTTTTACTGTACATTTTCTATGTTTAAATTTGTTTAGATTCACCATTGTCTTACAGTTGCCTGCAGTGTTTAAAATAGTAACATACTGTACAGGTTTGTAGCCTAGTAACAGGCTATATGGTATAGCCTAGGTGTATATTAGCCTATACCATCTAGGTTTATGTAAAGACACTATGATATTCACACAATGAAATTGCCTAATGCATTTCTCAGAAACAATCTATGCCATTAAGCAACACATAACTGTACATCTGACCACCTCACTTACCTAAGATCAGCCTTGTGAGAATGTCACCTCTAGGGCAAAGTTGGAGAGTGAATAAATAAGAAGGATGTCTTAACAGAAAAATTATATCACAATTTCCTTGTACATTTCACTTTTTTAGGCCAAGGACAGAAAACATAATTCTTCTTGTTAACCACTGCAATCAATTGATATTACTTGGGGCACCATGTATAGGACTCTTGAGAACATATCTATTTTTAATAGGACAAAATTAACATGAACAATTTAAAATACCTGAAATAGGCCAGCAGGGTGGCTTACTCTTGTAATTCTAGCACTCTGGGAGGCCAAGGTGGGAGGATCACTTGAGGTCAAGAGTTTGAGACCAGCCTGACCAAGAACAAGATCCTGTCTCTACTAAAAATAGAAAAAATTAGCTGGGCATGATGGTGCGTACTCATAGTCTCAGCTTCTTGGGAGGCTGAGGCCAGAGGATCATGTGAGCACAGGAGTATGAGGTTGCTGTGAGCTAGGCTGATGCCATAGCACTCTAGCCCAGGCAACAGAGTGAGATCCTGTCTAAAAAAAATAAAGTAAAATATCTGAAATAGAATCACTGAAACTAGGAAAATGGTTCAGGGATATATAGCATAAGTATTTATTTGCTTTCCTTCCAGTTTTTAAAGTTTATATGTCTTCATCTTTTTAAAACTCTATAAGATTTCTCAATGATTTCAGAATGAAGTATAAAATCTTCACCATGGACTGCAAATTTTTGAGTAACTTATGTCATCTCTCTCCCTTCCCACTTCTCTAGGCCCATGTCACACTATATTTTTATTGGCTCTCTATGACCCAGCCACGCCAGCCATTTTAGAAATTTTTTATGAATCACAAAGCTTTTAAATGTATGATTCCAACTGCTTGAAATTTTGTCTCCCCACTTTTCTTTTTCTTCTAGCAAATTTTTGTTCCTTTTTAGATACCAACTAAAATATTTCTTCTTTAAGGAAGAAATTAGATTAGATTAGGTCTGATAACACCTCTGGACATCTCAGCATTGTGATTAATCATTAGTTTGATGCCTGTTGCCTGCACTATATTGTAGGCAAAAGACAGGTTACAAATGTAGCTGTCCAACATATATCTGCTGAAAGAATAAAGGATTCTTTATTTTGCACCTTTAGTCTGGGTGTCATTAGCCTTGAGTAACACACAATTCTTCCAAGTTTATTTACCTGTTTTTCCAACATGAGGCAAACTAGAAGCAGCGAATAGACACAAATTAGAAAGGGAATACTGGAATTAAATACAGCAATGGAAAAGAAAGTAATTCATAAAAATGAATTAGATTGCTAACTCAAGAAGAACACACATCCTAATTTAATGAGGTTTTTGCTTTTTGGAAACTTAATTGAAGAAAGTAAAGTTACCCTGGCTTACAATAAAGTTAGATATTACAACAAAAGACAAGTCAGTGACCTTTATATGCAATGTGTTTTAGTTTACCAGTCAGATAAAATACTTTATTAATGAACCAAATAAAAACCTTTTAAAAAGGAACATATAGGAAAACCTAGAGCTTAGCAGCATGGTTCTCTGAAATATTCATAAGTTAAGGCATATATACTAAAAAGAAATGCTTTGAGAACTTTACCCTGAGGGCCAGTATAGCTTGGGAAATTCTTAAAAGGATTCATTAAAATTCCAAGCACAGAAAGTAATTCATTTAATTGATTTTCATATACACCATTCACCATCTATGCCAGCTGGACTGTCCTTAACCAAACATCAAATATGCTATAATGATAAAGAGAAAGCTCATATATATTCTGTTTCCCAAACATAAAAAAATGTATTTATTAAGTACCTATTAAGGTCCAGGTACCACTTGGCACATATTTACGACTAATTAGATAACCTATTACAAACCCAAGATTCAAAATATTTTATCATTTGTGGAAAAATCAAATGATATTATCCTAATAATTTGAGATATTAACCAAAATGCAACAACTCTGTGTCTGCTATAACTCCCCTCAACATTGGTCTGCACTAAAAGACTTGGGTTGTCAGTTGATCCACAGAAAGCAATTATTAAAAATGAACCACAGAACAATTAATGCCCAAACTCAAAATCCTGATTTAATTCATAAGAAATTCAAATGAGCTCTCCTTTGTGCCTCCTATCTAGACAGCATGGATTCCAAATTGAGGGGGAAAGCCCTAAAAAGGAATTTTGTTCTACCTGTAAAAATTCATGCCCTTTATCAGCAATAACAAAAACATATTGACTCCATTTGGAGTAAGGTCCCTTCCCTTTCATAAGGATAACAAATGAACATTGTGGCACATATCCTGCAGAATTTCTAGACACCCAAAGAAAAATATATAGGAGTTGCTATTGACAAAAATGTCACGAATTATTAAATATCAAAACAAGAACATCCAGCCAAGATGTTGAACAAATTATCTGTTGATTATGCTGTAGATGCACATATTAGCTCTTTGACTAGATTTTTATTTTTTGAGTGAGGAGATTCTACATACATAAATACTACTTTACTATATAATATCCTAATCCAATCACCTTTATATATTTAGTTGCTTGTTTTTAGCAAATTATTCACTGATCCATGAAACAGGCTTTCAGTTTTAGCCTTGAATTAAAGAAAATTTTCTTTTGTTCTTTTTCCTTTTTTTTTTTTTTTTGTTAGGACAGGGTCTCACTTTGTTGCCTGGGCTACATTGCAGTAGTGTCATCATAGCTCACTGCAACCTCAAACTCCTGGGCTCCAGCAATTCTCCTGCCTAGGCCTCCCAAAGTGCTAGGATTATGGGCATGAGCCACCACGTCCAGCCTAAAGACAACTTTCAAATCCCAGACATAAAAAAAAAAAAAAAGTTAAAAACCACAATAAACTAAAACTGGGCAATATCTATTGCAACTTTGTTTATTAGCTACCTCAATAACATTAATGGCTAACAAATAAATGGTTTCTGCTTGGGAACAAAGAAGTAAAAAAATGTTCTAATTAATGCCGTACATGATACCTAAACTTTATTATTTGCCAGACATGAAACATTTTTTCCCTTGGTCTGAGTATCCCATTTGACATCAGTAAATTAACTCCTATCCAAAACCATAAAATGTCTTGCAGTGTACTAGATTTAATTCTATGTCAGATTAAAATTATGCCTAACTTGGCTTTAGAGGAACTTTTGCTGTCAAGACATTATGGGCTTAGATAGTGTGAACTATCAAAACCAATATAAAAACAGATTCCAATTTATAATATTGTAATTATCTATATGTAAGCTCTAAGGTCTGAAGTTGACAAAAGAGCATAACAATGCTAATACTATACTACTAATAATAACAGATGGCATTGATGGGGTATGCACTATGTGCTGACACTTCTAAACAGCCTTAGGTATATTAATTCAGTCAGTACTCAGACATTGATCTATTATTTGCTCCATCTTGGGGTAAATAAATTGAGACACATAAGGCCAAAGAAAGTGAACAAGGACTATTTCAAAAAAGTATTTATTTAATATTTTGGTTATCCTATGCCTACCATTGCATAGATATGTGTCATGTCTTCTCTTCCCCTGACTGCCTGAGTCTGGATAGGGCATCAGAATCCTTTTTAACATAATAATTTATATGTCTCTATCAATTGGAGTAGTCTCATGTGGTAAGATGTATTTATCAGGACTGTTTTAATTATATATTGCTTTTTTGGGGTGGACTCTATAAACAGTATATTAATAGCTGAAAAACAGAATCTTTAGTTTTTTTTTCTGAACTTGATCAATGAGCCCATTCTGTATCTTGCAGTGTCAAGGGGGTGACAGAGAATATTTGAAAAAAACACAGAAATTATGTACCTAACAAGTGACTACCAGAATATAGCATATGAGAAGAACCAATTATCAAAACCATCAAGAGGATTTTTTTCTATAAACAATTAATGTAAATGGTAATATTATTTGTCTTAGATTTTCTTTTGTTTTCTATGTCATGCTTTTCTGTCACTACCCTTGAACAAAGTAATATAAGGATAATCTGACTTTGGTACTCATATACTCTCAAATTCTTAGAAAACTTGCAGAACAGAGTGGGGAACATATTTAACTAGATTATATGCAATTGCTATATAATTTCCACAATTGTATGTCTTTTGACTTAATTAGGCATGGCCATTGTTTGTATGTTTAAACAAAGTGTAGTTAAAAATGGTCTATTAGAAATCTAGTAAGACATTTTTGATTATAATGTGCTCTTTAATATTTTTTCTAATAATGTATAATCTCAAATAGTAAATTTACCACTTTATTATAAAAGCAAAAAAAATGAACACATCGATTAGTAAATGAAAATACATAGTAGTAACATTCATTGGGTGTGGGGCAGGTGGGAGGGGGAGAGGGGATGGGTATATTCACACCTAATGGGTGCGGTGCACACCGTCTGGGGGATGGACATGCTTGAAGCACTGATTGGGTGGGGCAAAGGCAATATATGTAAACTAAACATTTGTACCCTTGTAATATGCTGAAATAAAAAAATAAAAAATTAATATATATATATTCTGTTCAGAAATATACTTTTACTCCAGAACTTACTCCCAACTTTTTTCATGGTGAAAGATCACTCTCAGCTTTATGAACTGGTTACATATTAGTAGCTAATAGTCCATAAGACAGTTACAATTGGCTGTTTGTTTTATAAAGTAGCCCATTCAAGAAGAATAAAGAACATTTGACCCTTCCTAGAAGTGGAAAATATATGCTCCAAAGTCTAAAGTGAATAAGGCTTTGTTATTTTTTGTTTTGGTTTGGTTTGGTTTTGGTGCTATTGTTGTTGAAATTCTCATGTAGAGCTATTTTTTCTCCCTGTTTCTCTCTTTTTTTTTTTTTTGAATTTGAATTCTCAAGCGTTCTGCCCCAGCATCACTTTTAAATTATAACTTGCTGCTTAAGTTTCTGTGTACGCCAGCTACATGGTCTTGCTACCAACTGAAATACCAAAATGGGTTTGAAATAAAGATCATGAAAGAAGGAACTTGACAGAGATTGTCATATATGAGTGATAAGTGAAGGAAAAAGGCTTCACATTTGTATAATAATTTTTAATTTGCAAAAATCCTATGTACTTTATGTTAATTAAAATTTTTAAAATAAATTTGGCAGTCTGGTGAAAAATAATATCTTCCCATTTTACAGATAAGAAAAAGAAAACATGAATTGTCTTAAAAGTCAATGAGTGTAAGGAGATAGAATAAGAAATGAAATTTCATAGATTAGTCTTTGTTTTTTTTTTTCCTTTACCAAACTCAGGGAACAGCCAATGAGCACTGGAAAAAAGTATGGCCTCATTATCTTTATTGGGGTTGATGTGTTGTTTTATTTTATCCTATTGGAAAAAAAAAATTCTACTCTGACTTATTTTCTTTCTTGCTTCTCCAAACAACCCTACTCTCACTTGCCAGTGGCAATTTTCATTCTTCAGCTAATTAGTCTTCTATTCTACACAGTTTCATTTCACCCACACTCTAAAGTTTCATTTCACTTCTATTTATCTATTTCATAATCCTTTCAGGGTAATTTTTTGGGATAAAAAGGCGACAGAGGGAAGAGAAATAAATAAAGCTACAGAGTATTAGGGAATCTGCTTCAATTAGTATAATTTAGACCACCTGGTAAGCCACTTATTTTTATTTCTAGAATAGAAGCAAGTTTTAATTTATTTAATTTTTAAAATTATTATATTCTCTCTATAATCAATTTGAAAATAATAATCAACTTATTATTATTTCCTTAATTCAAACAAAATAAGTTGATTTTGCACCTATCTTTGGGGGATCTTATCTCCCAAGGCACAATTTAATTCTATAAATCATAAATACCATAACAACAACAAAACACAAACACATCCACATATGCACACAGACATAAAGATAACAGACAAATATAACATCTCAATTGGAAAAATATTTGAGAAAATAGAGATTTTTTTTTTTTTTATCCTGGAGAGATGACTAAAATAAAAGTCCTATTCCAAATCCATGGTTAAGGGTAATTAATTCTGTTTGTTTACTCATTGTTCTTTAGCTATTTGAGGACTTTCCTCAGAAAGTAGATAACTAATGGATTTATATCCTATTTGTTCATCATTCATAAAAGGAATCTCAGGATTTATATTTACTATATATATATGGCACAAATAAGAAATATAGAGAGATCATCCCTACTATAAGCGAAAGAAGAGCAGACATAACAAACTTTCAAATGATGTCAGCCAGGCATATGTTTGAGAAAGGAAACATTACTAAAGAAATAAATGCGTACTGGTTAAGATTTTCTTAATTCTATGTAACAGGTTTATCAGTCAGATTTATTGGTTAGACTTATAGATGTAAAAGAAGAAAAGCTTTAACATCTCCCTGTCATCAGTGCCTTCAAACATGCTCATTGGAATTTCTTTATCTCAATCCTTTGACAATAACTCCAGACAGTCCCCAGCTATCTAGTAATTTTCAGGCAAATTTTCAACAAAATTGAAAGTCAAGATAATAAATTTAATTTTGGTAAATTTGCTTTATTTTCAGGTTTAAAAAGGTCTAGATGAATGTAAATCAAAACTACAATTTTGGAACTAAATCAAAGCATTCTCCCTCCTGCTCCTCACCCTAGCTCAGTTCTGACATGCAGCAGGAAGTATGGTCAGTTCTGCCACTTTTCCTTGCTTATCCAGATCTCTTTCTTTTGTTTGTCACTCCCTCCTAATTATAGCAATGAAAGCAAGAAGACTATAGCAGGAAGAATGAAAAGAAAAGGAGCAGAAAGTCTTTTGAATAACATGGTCTTCGTTTCTCTTGAGAGGCAGAAACCCAAATGTTGCTTCCTCTGTAGAGTGCATTTGTCAGTTTTTTGGAACTCTGCCCCTACATATTCTCTAACCTGGGTAATTTGTTCTCCTGCTGTCTTCTTGCAACTGCCTGCCAGTGGGATACCCAAGCCTCTTACATTTTTTTGTGCCATGTACTTGATCTATATATAGTATATGCACATATCTAATATGTGGAAGAATCATTTGACAGCTTTTCTCTTTCCTCTTCCTGTCATCGAAAGCTGCCTCAACAAGCATTTAGCCTTCAGAATTTTAAAAGCAAGAAGCATGTAACAGGGCTGGTCTGGTCAATTTTGGCTTCATCCTCAATCTCTTTAGGACACTCATCAAACTTTTCCCAAACTGTCTCATCTTGTACAGTTCCAACTGCAGGACAGGTGCAATGTTGAATGCCTGCAACTCAATGGGAAAGTGATATTCCAGGCTCTCCTTGAAATTGTACCCAATCTCTTTGAACTCTCTTCCTATTTGGGCACCGATGAGAAAGCAAAAAGAGGAAATTATTGAAAGCACTCTCACTTAGGCAACCAACTCACTTTCTATTTGATTCCTCTTAGAATATCTAGTCCTCTCTTCATATAAAAGTATAAGTAGTTGAGGTCAGTGAGGGTTTAAGAGTCACAGAACTGCTCTGGCTAATTTCTATTAAATCTTTCAAAGATTTATCTGTTTTTCTTTAGAATTTAGGGGTACTTATTTATATTTGTGAATACACAAAAATTTTAGACATAAGAAAACATTCTGTATACCTACGAAAATTATAAATTATAGGTAGAAAAATAGATTATAAAAAGAGTTAATATTAATTTTCAGAAGACACTAAGCTGGGAATGATAGATAATAACATCAGTATGTATAAAGATTCAGCAAAACCTCAGTTTGCAACAGGGGCCTAAATAAACTAGAAGAAGTTTAAAAATGATCAGGGAAAAAGCCAAATAAGCAGAAGTCTACGGACAAAAGTACATGTATGTTTTTATTAGGTCAAAAGTACAGTGTGGATCAAAACCTTGATGTGGCTTCTAAAAATTGGAGGGACATCATATTGTGAGGCTTTAATTAGTAAAAGCAACCAAATTATGAGAACAGTCTTGTTATATTTTATAATTGCACCCAATGCAGTGAAGTATTTTAATGAGGCATGGCTATTGATTCCCTTGCAAAAAGAGTTTACTGATGTGTGTATTTTCATATAGCTACACTGAAAGATATTTCCAAAAGTCTGTGACTAATAAGTAATTCTATTCATAAACAACTGTTTTGAAGGTTTAACGTAAGGAGGATGAGGTCATTTAGAAGCAGTGGGGAAAAATGCTAATGCGGGACTTTGAATTTTATAGATGTTGTAGCTGTTCTTTATTTTTCAATTACATATACTTTTTAAACACCATACTTTGGCTGTTGCATTTAAACTGCCCTCATCTCTTTGCCCCACAGAAGCCATTAAGATTTTCACTCAGGTTGATACTGATACAGATACTTGGTTCTTCATAAAATTAATATCTTTTCTTTAAGTCTCTCAAAAAGAGTAGAAATTACTTTTCAATGCAAATGCTATTTGTAATACTGTGAAATTATTCTGCCAGTATTTGAACTTTTATGGGCAATTAGGCACTGGGAGAAGGTATATGAATGACTAATAGATTTAACCTTAGATTATCTAATAAATGTTTTCCACCCTGCACCATAATACTTGATTTCTTTTTAAAGTCTTGGTTATTCTGAAAGATGAAATGGACTTATAGTAAACTGCAATTTGACTGAGAGGAAAAATCTTCACATTTTTTTAAGAGAGTGGATGCTGGCAATTGAATGTCTACTGTTTATTCAAAGCTTATAGAGCAGCAGCCAGATGTAGCAGAAAGTTGGCTGATTATTCATTTATAACAAAAATGATGCTGTGCTGCATGAATGAAGGTTTGTTATACCATCAATAAGTAAAAGGAAGATGAAGGCCCTTATGTGTTATCCTCATGCAAATAAGCTATTTGCAGGTGGCTTTTGGAAAGCAGACAAAATATTTTAAAAACTGGGTCAAGTTTTCCTATGCTTAAAAATTAGCAGCTTCAGGCAAACTTCCTAAAATTTTATTATGTTATTTACCAAGTAAATTGAATACCAAGTCACTTATTGTTTGATAATGTAATTACATGTTAAAATCTTTATGAGTTCACCAATAATTTATGAAATTCTAGAGGATTCTAGATATATTTATTTAGTATCTATTTCTCTAACTTGATGTCAAATTTTGTATACATCCCTTGGGGAATCAAATTTATGAAATAGCATTGAACAATTAACTTAAAATACTCTTCTTTAACCATACTTTCTTTAAAAATATTCTTTTATATAGGTTATCTATTAAAAAGGAAACTTCTATTTTTATAAATATTTATGATCGCTGCTCATCATTTTGGTTATACTTTTTAACAACCTATTTGATAAACAATAAAATTTACACTTTGAAGAAAATAAAGATACAGTCTAGCATTGTTCTATGTCAGAAAAAAAAATTAGGAGAAATCTATGTTAAAAATATAATAAAACAGAACACAAAATGACAAAACTCACAAGACCATCTGCCAAATTTCCAGCCATGACATTTACTCTCCATGTGGTCTCAGGTATCTTTTTCCCTTATTTTGACTTCTCATTCAGTGTTGTAAAAATAATTTGTTACTGAGAAGCTTTCTAGCTTTAATTGCAATGACTATAAAATTAGCACATAATTCACAAAATGTGTTTGAGTTATACTGAAAGCATTTTAAAATATCAGTTAATCATTTAACAATACACAGTTGTTTTTTTTTTTGTTTGTTTTGTTTTTGAGACAGTCTCACTCTGTTGCCCAGGCTAGAGTGAGTGCCATGGCGTCAGCCTAGCTCACAGCAACCTCAAACTCCTGGGCTTAAGCGATCCTACTGCCTCAGCCTCCCCAGTAGCTGGGACTATATGCATGCGCCACCATGCCCGGCTAATTTTTTCCATATATATTTTTAGTTGGCCAGATAATTTCTTTCTATTTTTAGTAGAGACGGGGTCTCACTCTTGCTCAGGCTGGTCTCGAACTCCTGACCTCGAGCGATCCACCTGCCTCGGCCTCCCAGAGTGCTAGGATTACAGGCGTGAGCCACCGCGCCCGGCCTACACAATTGTTTAATCATTTGGTAAGACAGTGTTGCAATCTCAATCTCCTTTCATTTCTGTCTTTCCTAAGACTCACATAGACATGGGAGTTGGTAAAGGATATTAACGTGCAGTGATTCAAATTTTCCCATTTGTAAATCACTTCAACAGAACAAAGGATACTTTGCAATAAAAAAAGATATTTCTACTGCAATACTTCTATTATTCTACCCCAATTAGTAGCAAATCTACCTAAATCATGAGAACACCAATGCTGACATTTTTCAGAAACTACAGACATAATAACTACTATTAAACTCAACACATCTTTTATCTACAATTTGAATGTGGATATGAGTCAGGCTTCTGACACTCTGGCCAGTCTTCTAAAGTCACTGACCCTAAACTATTAATTGAATTCTAGCTTGATATGTGTGAAACAGCTGTGGAGCACAACTTAAGTCTTGGCATTGTGATTTATGATTCACCAGCTGTAACACCTTCAACAAGTTATTAACATCTAAAATTGTGGCCACAGAATTTAATGAGATAAACCAAGTAAAAACAAACTGGTGTCAATAAGTATTTGCTAAGTAAGAATTGTTAATTGTATAAATCCATGTCTTGACAAATTTGAGAAACCTTGTCTCCTCAACACATATTTATTGAGAGTTTCCAGGATATGTCTCAGTAAGGAAACATTACTACAGGCATTTATTCTGACAGTGATAAGAAATAATAAGCAACAGTGATGGAGAGACAGGAAAAGGCAGGGAGACCTAGAGACACAGTAGTAGGACCAGATTAATTGATTCAGGAAATGTTTGAAGTAAAAGGGAATTAAAGCTTAAAAGTGAGCTATAAAGGAGGCTCAGGAGAGAGAAACATACATTCTTCTCTATCTGCTCTCACCATCAAGGGAATTAATAGCATATTTTATGATAAATCACTGAGAAATATTAGTGTATCATTGAAAATCTATTTAAATGACTATTTCTTAAGGTATATCAAAGATATCTAGAACAAAAACAAGTAAACAAGAGTTGCCATAGGATGGGGTATTTATTTTCCTGCATGTCTGTCTCAAGGCTGAATCCTACTTCATGGTCTTGCACTTAGGTAAATTATTCTTCTTGCAAAGCTTCTGGGGTATTTGCTGGGACATGGAAGGTAAGGGGTGAGATGAGGAGGAAACTCCCAAATTCTCTGATCTTGAGCTTTGACTATATTGGACATGGGATCTTGGAAATCTTTGGGGAAAACAATGCATTCAATACTTCAGAAAGCCATGATTATACAATAGGTAGCTGCTATAATACACTTTTGAAGGAATAGTATTTTTTATTTTTTTTTTATAAAACACAAAGATAATTTGTATATCAGAACGAACAGCAAAATCCCAATTCTAATTCTGGGTGAGGGAATTTCTACATAATTATGTAAATAGTTGCCTTCCTTCTGAATGAAGTTGTGTCTTTGCAGATTGTTTCATTTTAGGAAAACAAAATCTTAGTTTATTTATTTATTTTTTTGGATTAAGTAAAGCATCAGAGGCCTAAACAATGGCAAAAAACTTACAGACCTGGCATTTGTCCTCTTGAAGTTTAAATGTCTTGTAAGAGATTTGGGTATTAAGGAATACACAATTAGTTATTTGACTGTTACAGTAGTAGGTACTGAGCAGTGAAAGACAGTCTAGTTTATTGGCTTTCTCAGGTAAAAAAATGAAACTTCTGGTAAGGAAATACTATTATTTATTAAAGCTAAATTAACCATGTGTTATCCTGCACCAGTTTTCCTATTAACAACTCTTGTCTTGCAACTTCTGAAGTATTCCTTGAATTCCGAGGGAAAAACCTGTACACTACAATTTCTAGGATCGCTTGGCAACAGAGTTCCAGGTGAGACTGCTAATGAAAGGCACTAGTGTGACATGTGCATAGCATAGTGAAGAGGTTTAGAGCATTTTTCTGGTTATCTCCTGGTTAAGTTTGGCAGGTATCTGGAATCATTCACAGCAACTTCCCCACAATTCCTGCCTTTACAGCCTTCATGAAAATAGCAGTATTTTTATTTCTTCATTATCACACATACCTTCTAATCATTAGTTGAGTCTCCTAGTCCCTATATTAAATAGTTTTTACTTGAAAAACATGGATTGAGATCTTTTCCTGACCTGTCTCTACCTAATACATTCTTCAACTCTAAAATGAGTTCATATTCATCTTCTGAAGTTCCTTGGAAAATGGGATTAAAAAAATACATTTGATGTTGGAACAGACAGAGGACAATCATTAATTGAACATCTGTCTGCCAGGAATGTACTAGGCACTTACATACATTATTCATGTAATCCACACAAATGTGTCAACAACACAGAAAAATCCCTATAGGAAATAATTATTATCATATCCCTTTTATGGAAAAGGAAACAGATTCAAAGGAGAAGATACACTCCCCCTTGTAAATAGTAGAATCAAGAATTAAACTTTCATCTGCTTGACTACAAGTTCTTTATTTTTCCATAGGATGCTAATTTCTCTCCTACTTCTAATTTTCTCATCAAAATCTGTTCTCTGTTGTTATTGGATCTATGGCTGGGTGGTGACTCCTTGGCATCTATTTTGATAATCCCCTGGATTATATTCTTGTTTAATTTTGTTCAAGTGTTTATTGAGAGTCCTAGTTATCCCAGCAACTCTAATTTCCATCAGCTCACCATTGTCTCTGCATCCAGCTCACAGTTTTGTTTTGTTTTTTTAATAGTGCTCTAAGCTCTGTTACAGCTCGGTTATGTGTTAGTAGCCTCTCTGGATACAAGGGACTGGTGCCTGCCAAGTATACATGCACATGTTTGAAACCTTCTCATTGAACCTATATACAAAGTCCTCACATCTTCCTCCCTGAAATAATAGCATTCTGAGAATAAAATTGTCTTTTTAATTTTTTTTTACAACTAATTCAGCCTGTCTAGGTAATCCATTAACACTCCACAACAAACAAGAAGTGGGGGAATATTTACCTGATTTTCTTTCTCTCAGTATCATTCTCACACATTATGAAAATGATGTCTGAATAAAGTTTTGCTGTAAAAATAAAAATAGAAAGAATACAAAGAAAATGTTGGCTTTCATATCATAACCATTACCTATCTCACTGCCAAAGGTCAGGATGTGCATTGCATGCTTCCAGGGAGCAGCATTCACACAGACTGCGGTGTGCATGGCACATGCAAGAGACCACACAGTTCTATCTGCCTTTGTCTCTTTGTAGACATACACGTAGATGATCCCTGCCTCCTCACCTATAGTAGTAGCCAAATAGAGAGCAATAGTAATTCTGTATTTTCCTTTCCATACCATTTTCTAGGTATTTCCATTCTATATTCCTCCAAATAGATTTTTTTTCTATAACTTGGATCACATTGTACACATTTTCTGAAATCTGATTACTTTAATTACATACAGTTTCAACTTTGAGAAGCATCTGACAGACTGAACTAATTCTGCCTCTCTAACCTACAACAGTCTAGGCATAGAAGCTAGTCATGTCCTTATATTTTCAGCCATTTCTCTAGATCACGTATCTATTTTTTTCCTGGAACATCTATTAATCCAGAATTTATTTAAGATGACTGTGAGCTCACTACATGCTGCTGATGGAATGAGTGCCTTGATTCAGCCTAGTGCCTGGTATTTAATAGGACTATTCTATTTCCTTTCCTAAACTTAAGCTGTAAGTTTAACTCTTGGCATATTTTTGCTGAGCAGAGTCTCTCATGTTTAACCATAAGCAAGGAAAGTACTCTTTCTCATATTGCATTACACATCTTCATATGGCCACAGAAATCCGTACTTAATCCACCAAAATGAATATAACTTTCTTTCTGCTGAGGTCAAGGAAAGGATCATTCTCTGCTGTTTCCATGGAGATGTTTTCTGTTTTCTCAACTGTCAATTGTCTACTCTGTGTGCTTGGTTCCATTTTTTCATATCTCATGAGTATTCTCTAACCAACATCATCTTCTCTGAGTCAAGGATCTTGGCCTTGCACTTGTCAATTGTTTTGTTTGTGGGTTTTTCTTTTTCTTACTTCAAACGTGCAAAGAGAGTGAAAGTGAAAATGCACTTATCTTTTATTTTATATTTGTTCTCACACTTTATTCATATACCAAACCATGCAGTAAATGAATATAAGTAGATCTCCCTTAGTGGGAGGTAGGAGTAAAATTTTATTTAGAATAAAAACAGGGAAATAGAATAAAGTCCTGAGCCCCATATCACCAATTCGCTCCTGGATGCCCAGTGTCTTGGGGGTAAACCACAGTTTTCTTCTCATGAGCTCGCTACTGTATGCAGCTCACAGGCTTAAAGGTAGTATAAGAAGTAGTGGTGGATGATATAATTTAGGCTTGATTACTTTCAGAAAAATATCATCATCATTTCAGCCTTCAAAAAATATCCAATATATTAATATCGTAATTGTTAAAGTTGAGTAAAGTTAAAGTTGAGTAAAGTTAAAGTTTCTCTGTATTCTATGGTTTTCCTTATAAACACATTCTCTAATGAACACCTAATATTTTCCCTGTGAAATTAAGCCATTAAATATTGCTGAATGCATGCTTCTTACTTTTCTAGGGTCTCATTCTTAATTATTTCTCTATACTTTTCCTTCACTCCAATTATAAAACCCATGCAGTTATTATTCATTATTTAAATCCTGGGATGATTTTATTTAACCTTATTTACTTTCTTAGACTTTTCCTTAAAATCCTTTTGTTGTAATCTTCTTCCTCTCCATCCAACTTATTTCATCTCTTTTCTGTACCTACCTTCATTAGCAGGTTGCATTTCAGTTTCTTCAGTGCACTGTTAGTATCTTTTACTACATATGCCTTCACATGGCATATAATCTAATGATCACACATCTTTCCTTTTATGGGATTCTCTGCTCTCTTGGGACCCATGACAAAGCAAGAGGGAGTGTTTTTTCACCTGGCTTAAAGGAATAACCCTCATTTGTTTCCTCTCTGATTTTGTATAGGCCCAGCATTTCCATAAATAAACTACTACACACAGGATTAGGCATAATGATACTTCACAAGGATCAAATATCAATTTTTGGCCACTTTCTATTTCTATTTTTCTTCTAGACAAATTGTCTATCATTAAGGGTTTGACTATTCATTACATGTCAATATTTTCTAAACCAGTTTCCAAGCTAAATATTTAGCTAAATTCTTTTATATACCAATATATCCTGAATTCTTTTCTGTTGTGTCTCTAGATTCATCTATAAAAAACTGGATTGTTCATAAAATTCTTAAATTTTCTAACTTTCAAGATCCTATCAAAAAATCCTATCAAAATATCATTGTTTATTCAGTTTTTTATGTTTATTGACCATTTTTCTTTCACGATTTCCTGATATCCTATCTTTGTGATTCTTTCCATTAGCATATTTTTATTTTTTGTTTATTTCTTTAATGGTGTACAACATAATATTTTGTAATATGTATACACTGTGGAATGGTTCAATCAAGCTACTTAATATATGCATTACTTCATATATTTATTAGTTTTTGTGATGAGAACACATAAAATATCTCTTAGCAATTTTCAAATTACAACATATTAGTGTTAGTAATCATGATTCACAATCGATTTTCTTGAACTTATTCCTCCTGTCTAAATGGAATTTTGTGTCTTTTATCCAACATCTTCCCAATCCTGCCATGCCCCAGCTCCGGCAACTACCATTTAACTCTCTATTTCCATAAGTTTGACTTTTTTATATTACACATACAAGTGAGATGATGTGATATTTACTTTCTGTGCCTGGCTTATTTCCCTTGACATAATGTCCTCCAGGTTCATTTCTCACAAATGACAGGATTTTTTTCTTTTTTAAGGCCCATTAAACTTTTATAGATCTGTTACTGAGATAATCCAAATGCATTGGACAGCTATAGGCTATTTTAACAAATTGAAACATAACAGCTTTGGTCAAATGATAGTAATAGTCTAAGAAATAGGTTTTAAATGTAAATATTAATTATTTCTTAGCATTAAACATAACAGATAATATTGATCAGTCTTTTAGGCTTGAACTCTTGGTTACCTACATTTCATCAAGTAAATTGTAGAATAGTCAATAAATATTTCACAGAAACTTCTGAATGAATTTTGATATGACAAAAAACACAGTGAAGACAAAACCACTATTTTGTATGAATCACCTAACCTAGAAAGAAATATCCTTAAATTAAACCTTCAGAAAGTACAGTATTCAATGTTTTTCCTGCAAATATCCTATGTATTGCAACTAATTAAAATATTTATTCAAATACAAAATCCTATTCCTTGAGAAAATAATATTTTTTCAGTTTTTTAGTATCAAAATATCTGTTCTTTAATATACACATAATGTATCTAACCTTTAAAGAACACTGTCTTTTCCACTATTCATGAAAATTGAGCCAAATGGAAAGCATGCATAATTAAAATATACCATTTATTATTTCTCCTTATATGAATGGCATCTCCATCTCCAATGTAAGCTCAAACTATAGATTTAAACAAATAATAAAGTTTTTAAAAATATTATTGTGTTTAATTGTCTCTCCTTTAGTCTAAGTTGATCACCAGCTGTGTGACATGCCCAGAGGATCGTGAGAGAAAGGATGAGAAGAAACCAAGTTCTGGAGCATCCATTAATTATGCCTTAGGTGGATAATCATTTTATTACTTTTCTAAGCAAGTTGAGGGTTGCCAATATGAAAGAATAATTTACATATCAGTATTCAAACTTTCATTTTTTTTTCAATTGGGGGGTATGTCTTAGAGTAGATTAATGGAATCACCTTTGTCCTCTTCTGGTGTCCATAATTAGAAAAAAGCTAATGGAAACCATAAAGTTCTAAACTTTCTGCAGGAAACAATAATCGGAACCGTAGGAACTCTTACATGAAACATAAAAACACAAAATTTTAGCAACAGAATTCATTGTTAAAACTGTAAGTTACAACAATATTGCCTGTGCATGCTGACCATAATCCTCTGTAATCTTCAAAGGCAAGCAGTGATAGTAACAATCTTTTTATACTCTTTAATATTTCTTCTCTGAAAGGCTAGAAAATGTCTTATATATAGCACTCATACTGTCGGTTTAACCAAACCCAATTTCTATTCTTTAACTTCTCAATGAATGGATGCTTAGGTTTTCTGGAACAATGTGAAATTCTTTAAGTGTCTATAGACCACATTTCTTATTTTTACCACTCAGAGTTTTACTCACACTGTGATAAAGAGTCTTACTCCATCATTGATGTTAACTGCTAGCAATCTTCAAACCCTCCTCCTTCCCCGGTCCCCTTTCTCCACATCTAGGCAAGCAATAAGAAAACTCAAGATCTCCTTCCCTTGGCTATGGCAGGGAAGTTCAAACCATGCAAATCCTGGCCCACTGGGGTACTCACCAGGAGCCCACACCCTTTACTCATTAAATATGAGAACCACTCTGACACCCACCTTACAATTCACTTCTCATGAACTTGAGCCCTTTTTATTGGGAATCCTGTTGCTATTTAGTATGTAATAATACCATGTGCATAATAAATTTATTATATTTGATATTCATTTTTTCCTTTGAGTCTTGATCTCTATACAGTCCTAGGCATGGGATGGGATTGCCAAATATCCAGCAAGTAAAATAAATGAAACACACACATACTGAAAAAACACACATACTGAAAGAAAAACCTATCCCTCATTGCCACACAAAATTTTCTTGCTTTCTCTTGGTAAATGCAGTCATCCCTCCATGTCTGCAGTTTCAATCAACTGTGGATAGAGAATATTTAGAACAAAAAATGGGCGGTTGCATCTGTACAGAACACATACAGGCTTTTTTCTAGCCATTTATCCCTGAACAATGCAGTATAACAATTATTTACATAGCATTTACATTGTATTAATTTTACAAGTAATCTAGAAATGATTTAATGTATATAGAAGAGGGTATATAGGGTATATGCAAATTTATATAAGGGACTTGAACACTTGCAGAATTTGGTATCTCTTGTGGAGGAAGTTCCCGGAACCAGTTCTCTATGGATACTTAAGGACAACTACATGTAGAATCTACAAAAGTGCATTACTTATTTTCTCTTTCATTGCTGATTTAAGAAAGATTGCACACTATATCATTGGTACTAGAGTCTTAAAAAGCCTGATCCTCCCAGAATTTCAACAGGTTTGGGAAATAGTAAAATACAATAGGCTCAAAAAATCTCTAGGGACAAACATTCTCATTTTTAGAAGCAACTTTGAAGTAGTAGATGACTATTCCTTTCTCTAGTGAAAATATTTCCTTGGATTCTTGTCAAGTAATGCGAATTGTAGGGAGGTATTGCAGACTGGACCAAATAGTGAAATGGTACCATGAAATGAGTGTTATTTATAAATTTATTTATAATTGCTTTTGTTCGCTTGCTTTTTGTTTTTGTTTTTAAACTTAGTTGTGTTATCTTCCAAATAAAGTTTTTTGTTTAGATAAACTTTGTATATGGTTCCACATATCATTCCTATGGCTTCTCAGATTGAAGAAGATAATGAAATCTCAAAAGAACACTGATCTTTGGCTTCCATAAATTAACCCTGCCTCTTCACAGACCATAGTTACTGAAGACAAATATAGGTAATCATAACCAATGTATGGAGTTATAAATAATATTTACAAAGGGTAATTTTGCTCAGATCTATAGAGATATCCATAAACAAAGGGATCTCAGTAGCTTCAATAAAAAATAAATAAAACCCATGGAGTCTACGATATTTATTTTCATCTCTTCCACATTCAAAGGAAAACAAAATAAATTATCCACATATTTAACCACATGTTTTATTTTACTAATTGCTCTATAAACAAAATTATTTTCAGGAATATTTGATATAATATTATACAATTAAAAAATAGCAACACAGGTCTGCTAAAATGTGCACTCCAAAGTAATCAGTTGGATTTACTGACTAACAAAGAAATGTGAGCAATTTAATGTGAAGTTTTCCTTTAGTGAATATACAAAATCTTGTCAAATTTAAATTAGTCACAAGATATCTAAATTCATCTAATAGATTAAAAACCTAGAATTCTTATACTCTTCTGCACATGTCCACATTTAAAAATATAATTTAAATGTTATTTACAACAATTTAAAATTTGTTTCTATCTATCTTTTTCATTGCCAAGATCCCAATGACTTTGCTGAAATATAAAATAAAAACGGCGTTAAATCAGATGTGATAAAATCACCTTTTTCTGTTTATCTCCACTACTGGCATTTATTGGCACTTGGAAGCTATTTATAACCTCATATTCTTACTGCTAACATCAATTATTATGCAAATAGTTGAAATTTTTACTGACTGTTTATAAATAATGCATGAAAGTCTATAGACTTCAACAACCAGTGAGTATTCTCTTTTGTGGTTTATAAATACAGAATACAGAATAAGTTATACCTTAGATGAATCTGAACAACAGATGTTTCTGTTTTATGGATTCTGGTCAAATTATTTGGAAAGAGTTTCATTTATACAATTAGCATCTGTGTTTTGGAAAATTAAACTAAAAATTACATTGTCATTTTCTCCAATAGCTTAGGACCTAGGTAACTCTATTAAAATATTGACCTTAAACAGAACAGAAGGAGATACTACAGGTGTTCAAAATAGGTTTAGATAGTTTTTCCACATATAGATCTTTAACTTACCTTCATCAAAGTCTGACAGTCCAGAAGAATTAATGGAAATTATAAAGTTATTTCAACTTTAAACTTCTATGATACAATATGTGATTTAGATATCATCTTTACACTTTTTTTTTTAATGTCGCCAGTATGCTCTAAAGGAAATTTCTATAAGGATATTTATTCTCCATCACATTATATGAAGCTGAAACATGATTCTGCAACTTGTTCATAGGTACAGAATAAGTTAAATCCATGTAATTCATGAAGGACATTGTTATATAAGAATAATTATCAAGTATTCCTTTAAGAATTTGCTTTTACAGGTAGACACCCTCACTTCCTTCAAGCAATTGTGGAACTACTTGTTTCCAAGTGCTCTAAATTATATAGTTCTCATTTCTGCCACCTATTTTTGAGGTGTATTCTGAGTTTGCAGAGAAAGTCAGGTAGAAAACTCTTCTTTATTAAAATAGCCAAAACGTAACTGAGAGGAATGTGTGGTGTGAGTTCATGCTGTGGTGCAAACGCAGGGCACATCTGCACCCACATGAACAGCCAGGTCAGCCATTTTCTACCCTCAATAGGGAGTCTCACAACCTGGAGCAGCTTCATGGCCTGAGTATAGCTGCCTTTTGACTAGCCCGACTGGTTTGGCCTGCTGCTGGTATCCACTAGAGACAGATCGTCTCCCACCCTTGACTGGAGAGGAGTGAGAGTGGAGTGAACCCTATGTTCACCTGTTGGACTATGGATTCAAATGTGCCCTGCCAACACAAGCAGGTTCTTTGGCATGATGGGGGCACATCTGTCTCTCTGTGGAGGCTTCACCCAGTGGCCTGGGAACCAACCCCTAATCTATGTTGGGACAGCACTTATGCTTGCCTTTAGAGGGTCTGGATGTGAGCTTGCCTGACCCAGCTCCACCCAGTTTTGACTCCCACTCTTGCATCTGTCACAGAAGTGGCAGCTCATAAGAAGGGGCCCTCTGAGAGTTCCAGGGCCTTGCCAGGCCCTACAACATCTGAGTGCTTTCCCTGATAGACCAGAGCCAGGCATAAGTTCCATAAACAAAGCTGGCCCTTTCCTGCAAGTGCTACCTATTTGCAAGGAGGTCAACTTGAAGAGCTCATTACATCATTTACTGTCTTAATTGTAAAGAGCTTGACCAACTCCTACCCACAAGTACCACGTACTGGTCTGGATGGAGATGAAAATGGACATTCCAATATAATTCATACTGTTAGAAGTAGACAGAGCTAAAGAAAGAGGTAAGATTCTAGAGACCTCCATCTAACCTTTTTGGCAGGAGGCAGGGTACCTGCCCACATGCATAGTATACCACCATTGTAGCCTATAGATAACTGGCTTTTAAGAAAAGCACCACAGTAAAGCTATCTATAACCAAGGAATTCTTTTACAACCTCGCCCTCCTGAATCTACCCATAAGCAAAGCCATGGGTCCTTACTTAACATATGCTACAGTCACACCATCAAGAGGAAAATAATAGCCCCATCTAAACAAAAGCAAAAAAATAAATAAATAAATAACAAGAACTGACAGAGTCTCCAGATAAGAAAGAATCAGTGCAAGAATTCTGGCAATATGAAAAAACAGTGTTACAACCCCTCACCAAAGGATCACATCAGTTCTATAGCAATGGAGCCCTACCAAAATGAACATACTTAAACGATAGATAAAAAATGCCAAATGTGGATCGTAAGAAAGCTCAATGAGGTCCAAGAGAAAATGGAAAAGCAACTTAAAGAAACCAGAAAGAATAATTCAGTACAAGAATGAAAAATCTACTAAAGAGACAGATATATTAACAAAAACAAACAGAATTTCTGGAAATGAAAAATATTAATTTAGGGATATACAAAACACAGTGGAAAGTTTTCACAATAAACTACACCAAACAGAAGAAAGAATTTCAGAGCTTGGAGACAAGTCTTGCTAATTGATTCAGTCAAAAATAAAGAAAAAAAAAGAATCAAAATAATGAACATAATCTTTGAGAAATATAGGATTATGTAAAACACCCAAACATGATAATCATAGGTATCTCTGAGGGAGAAGAAGAAAAAAGCAAAAATCTTAGGAAACCTATTTGAGGGAATAATGGAGGGAAACTCCCTTGGTCTTGCTAGAGAGATACAAGATACAAGAAGTTCAATGAACTTCTGGAAGAATCATTGCAAAAAAGACATTACCGAGACACACTGTCATCAGACTGTCCAAAAACAGCATGAAGGAGAAAACCCTATGAGCAGTGAGATGAAAGCATCAAGTAACTTGCAAAGGAAAACCAATCAGACTAACAGCAGAATTCTCAGCAGAAACCTTACAAGCCAGAAGTGTTTGGGGCCCCATCTTTAGTCCTTTTAAACAGAATTGACTGTTGGGCATGAACTTTGTATCCTGCAAAACTAAGTTTCATAAATGAAGGAGAAATAAAGTATTTCCCAGACAAGCAAATGCTAAGGGAATTTCTAATCACTAGACCTGCCCTACAAGAAATGCTCAAATGGGTTCTAAACATCAAAACAAAAGGTTGATACTCACCAGTATAAAAAACTTAGAAATAGTAATAATAATAAAAACTCACAGCTCTTATAAAACGATAACACAAGGGAGAATGTAAAGCAACTAGGTAAATATCAACATAATGACTAGAATAGTATCTCATATATCAATATTAACACTGAATGTAAATGTTCTAAATGTTCCACTGAAAAGACACAGATTGGCAAAATGGATAAAAACAGACAAGCCAAATATATTCTGCCTTCAAGAGAACCATATAACTCACAAAGATTCTCTTAGACTCAAGCTAAAGGGATGGGAAAATATTTCATGCCAACGAAAACTAAAAGAGAACAGGAGTAATTACTCTTACACCAGATAAAACAGACTTTAAATAAATAATAGTAAAAAAGGACAATGATAGTCTTTATATCATGATAAAGATATCAGTTCAACAAGAAGATATAACAACTCAAAATATATATGCACCTAACACCAGAGCTCTCAGATTCATAAAACAAATACTGCTAGACCTAAGAAAGAAATACACAGCAATACAATAATAGTAGGGGACTTCAACACTCCACTGACAGAACTAGGTAGGTCATTGAAGCAAAAAATAAACACAGAAACACTGGACTTAAACTGGACTCTAAAACAAATGACTGTAACCTATACATACAGATAATTCTATCCCCAAACTGCAAAAATATACATTTTTTTTTCTCATCAGCGCAGGGAACGTTTTCCATGATAGACCATATGTTAGGTGACAAAACAAATCTCAAGACATTTTAAAAAATCAAAGTCATGTCAAGTATCCTCTCAGACCAGAGTGGAATAAAACTAAAATCAATTCCAAAAGGAACTCCCCAAACTATACGGATGCATGGAAATTAAACAACCTGCTGTTGAATGATTCTTGGGGCAATGATAAAATCAACATAAAAATTAAAAAATAATTTTCAAAATGACTGGTAATCATGACACAAGTTATAAAAAATCTCTGGGATACAACAAAAACAGTGCAAAGAGGGAATTTTATAGCACCAAATGCCTACATCAAAAAGATGGAAAGATCACAAATTGACAGCCTAATGTCACACCTAAAGGACCTAGAAAAACTAGAATTAACCAAACACAAAGCTAGCAGAGGACAAGAAGTAACAAAGATCAGAACATAACTAAATAAAATAGTAACAAAAAAAATAGAAAGTATCAATGAAATGAAAAGTTCATTCTTTGAAAAGATAAACAAAATTTGATGGACCACTAGCTAAATTAATGATGGGAAAAAGAGAGAGGATTCAAACAAGCTCGATCACAAACAAAAAAGGAGACATTATCACTGATCCCACAGAAATGCAAAAGATCATCCAAGACTACTATGAACACCTTTATGCACACAAACATACAAATCTAGAGAAAATGGATAAATTCCTGGAAACATACAACCCCCCAAGCTTGAATCAGGAGGATATAGAAATCCTGAACAGATCAATATTGAGTAGTGGGATTGAATCAGTAACAATAAAAAAAAATCTCCCGACAACAACCCCCCAAAAAGCCCAGGACCAGACAGAGTCATAGTTTCAGTAGGATTGGTAGCAGCTGTTCCTTGTATGTCTTGTACAACAAGAACTACAAAACACTGATGAAAGAAATTGTAGATGAAACAAATAGAAAAGCAACCCATGCTTATGGATTGGAAGAATCAATAATGTTAAAAGTTCCAAACTGCCCAAAGTAATCTACAGAAACAATGCAATTCCTACCAAAATACCAATGGTATCTTTCATGGAAATTGAAAAAAATAATCCTAAATTTCATATGGAACCAATAAAGAGCTGAAATATCCAAAGCAATCCTAAGCAAAAAGAACAAATCTGGAGGGATTATACTACAAGGCTATAGTAACCAAAACAGCATGGCACTGGTATAAAAATAGATACATAGATAAATGGAACACAATAGAGAAACCACAAATAAAACCTACAACTAACTGATCTTTGACAAAACAGACAGAAATATCCACTGTGGAAAGGATACACTATTCAATAAACAGTGCTGGGAAAATTGATAGCTACATGCAAAAGAATGAAAGTGGACCCCTATCTCTCATCATATATGAAAATTAAGTCAAGATGGATTAATGACTTTAATATAAGACCAGAAACTACAAAAATTGTAAAGTAAACCTAGGAACAACCATTCTTGACATTGCTCTAGGCAAAAAATTTATGAGTAAGACCCCAAAAGCAACTATAAAAATAGCAAAAATAAATTAATGAGACTTAATTAAACTAAAAAGCTTCTGCACAGTAAAAGAAACAATAAATAGAGCAAATAGACAACCTATAGATTGGGAGAAAATATGCACAAGTTATACATCCAACAAAGGACTAATATTCACAATCTATAAGGAATTTAAACAAATCAGAAAAAAGAATCAAATAACCCATTATTAAGTGGGCAAAAGACATGAATAGACATTTTTCAAAGATGAGAAAAAAATGGCCAAAAAACATACGAAAAATGTTCAATATCACTAATTAATAGGAAAATGCAAATTAAAACCACAGTTAGATATCACCTTACCCATGTCAGAATTGCCATTATAAAAACAACAACAACAACAAAAAAAAAACAAATTTTGACACAGATCTGGTAAAAAGGGAACACTTATATGGTGTTAGTGGGAATGTCAATTAGTACAACCTCTATGAGAAACAGTGTGGAGATTTCTCAAAGAACAAAAAATAGATCTACCATTTTATCCAGCAATCGCACTACTGGGTATCTATCCAAAGAAAAGTAAGTCGTTGTATCACAAAGACACCTGAACTTGTATATTTATCACGGCACAATTCACAATTATAAAGATATGAAGTCAACATAAGTGTCCATCAACTGATGAGTAAAGAAAATGGGATCTATATATACCATGGAACACTATTCAACCATGAAAATGAATGAAATAATGACTTTTGCAGCTATGTGGATGGAACCGTAGGCCATTATCCTAAGTGAAGTAACTCAGAATGGAAAAACCAAATACCACATGTTCTCACTTATAAGTGGAAGCTAAGATATGGGTATGTATGGACATACAGAGTGACCTAATGGATATAGGAGACTCAGAAGGGGGAGGTTAGGAGGGGATAAGGGATGAAAATTAACTATTAATGTACACTATTTGGGTGATGAGTACACTAAAAGCCCAGACGTCACCACTATACAGTTCATCCATGTAACAAAAAAACTATTTGAACCCTCTAAATCTATTGAAGTTTTTGAAAATATATAAATTTTAAATAACTGAAACACAGTTGGGAAGGGAGTAGCTAGGATATACACTGTTGATCTTTGTTTGTCTCTAAGCCAAATAAAAGACTTATTTTCACACATGATCCTATAAAATGCTTTTCCTCAATCCTACAACTGAATCATCAACATCAAAATGTTGAGATTAAATGCAGAATTTCACATTTTCCTTTGCTTGTTAGATTCAGCAAATTCTACCACCTAGACACTAATTCTCTCTGTTTCTTTTGTGATAATTGTTGGAATTGTACCTATATTTTATCTTAGTAAATGAATTAATCATCTATATTTTGAAGAATTAATATATACTCCTAAGAATACATGATAAAGGAAATCCTAGGAATAAAGCTGTTTGGCCAAATTTCCTTTACCTCCTATCCTTTCCTTCACTTCTCGTCTTCCATTCTAGGGTTGATTCACAAGAATCCTTCAGACATTTAGATCATTTTGGAGTCACCCAAAGGTTCCTGTTCACATAGGCCTTGAAGATATGGGAGGGCCAGAATTCTTCAAGGGTTCAATTCTTTTCTTGGAACCCAAAGTAGAAATAAGGAAAAAACTATATTGGAGACAAGGACTAGATTTTTTAATCATGCTTAGGTAATGATATATACCACATGTACACATTTTGATGGTGTCCCTAGGTGAAGGACAAAATTAATGTCCACCTGGAACCTCAGAATGTGAGCTAAATTGGATATGGGCTTTTGTAGATAAAATTAGTTACAATGATTATACTGGAGTAGGGTGTGCCCTAAATCCAATAACTTGTATCTTTATAAGAAAGAAAATGGAAATTTAGACACAGAGACACAGGAAAGAAGGTCACGCAGAGATGGGAGCGATGCAACTACAAGCCAAGCAATGCCGAGGGTTTCTGAGAGCCATCAGAAACTTGGAAGAGAAGGAAAGTTTCTCCTCTGGACTCCTCAGAGGGAACATGGCCTTGACACCACTTTTATTTCAGACTTCTAGCCTCCAGAAATTTGAAAGAATAAATTTTTGTTATTTTAAGCCACAAAGTTTGAGGTAATTTGTTATGGCAGCCCCAGAAAATTAATATACATGTTATTGTCCTTTCCAAACTATTGGTCTTAAGGAGATGTACACATATATTCAATAATATACTAAGGATTAAATAAAAATGATTTACATAAAATATATTTATAAACTTTTGCAAATATAAATATATACATATAAATTTAATTTTGAATCACTAAAATTTTTCAAATGGATTCCCAATTATAACGCAAACACACAAGACCAAACAAGATAATACTTGCTTTTTTAATTGTAAAATAATAATACTGTTTTCATTTATAGGTTATAAATAATCTCTTTATTAAGAGATTAATAAAATTTATTTAAGAAATTAAATAAAAATATTTTCAAAAATGATATAGTACTAAATACCTAGGATTCTAACATTATCACGTGACATTTCTAATTTGAACTTATTCAGTCTATTGCAATTTATATAAAATATACAATTTATAGTCTCACTTCAATATACTCACTGTTTACTTTTGTACTTAACATTGTTGAAAGTCACCTATTTATTTTTATTAGACATTTTTGTCCACATGTGAAAAATAAAAATTTGTACTTAAAATCTGGAATTCTCCAATTCTAAAGCATAAAATGCAAAAGATAAAATAGCATATGGTAACATTTTAAAATGTTTAATGAAGGTAATGCAGCACATTTAATATAATATATTCAGAATTTTATTCAATCCAGGTTTAAGAAATATCTCTGTGGATTATTCCTTTGAAGTATTTTTTTAAGTGTATGCATGCATAGACATACATATACATACATGGTTCCATGTGGTGTTTCATTCCTAGCTTATCACTTCACAGGTAAAAGAGCACATATTTACGGTGAAATGAAATCCTCTTGCTTTGAAAAAAAGAAAGCCAAGCAAACACAGTTTTAAGTGCAAAAAGCGCTATTACCATAGATTTATTTTCTTTTGTCTTCTGACCTTTCCAAGCAACAACTTGCAAGGATATCTAGGTTACATTTCATTAGTTTTAAAATATTTTGGTAGGTTTTGACAATATTTATTCATATCTTTTTCAGCTTTTATTTCTTAGGGATGCAATTCAAGTCAAGTAAGAATAATGAAGTGTAAATCAGCCTTGCAAAGACGTATATAAATCATGAATTCAGCAGCTAATTCAGATCACAATATTGTGCATGGTACAAAACGATCTATTGCAGATGACTAATTTCAACTCCAGCTATCAAAGTGACAAGAAAATGAGCCATCAAAGTCATCCTTCCTCAAAAATGTATGCACTATTTTACTGACAAACAGTAACAACCAAACAATGAATAATATTAGGAAGACTGAAACTCATAATGCAATATAATGGGTGACAGCCAAGGACTTAACTATGTCCTCTCCTTTCTATTACCTTTGGTTACTTTATTCTTCAGCTAACTTTAGCTCTCCTACTTTTTCACATCCCATTCATATATTCTATTTCAGAATTTTCTGTCTCACAAGTTGCAATGTTATCAGATATTCCTCAGTATGTGGACCACCTGCTGTTGCTCTCAGTTCATGTTTAGAGAAAACTGGTTTATGTAAAATTTTATTTTTTCTTTTGGTAAATGAAAACTAATTTGCAATATGTTTCCATGGGAAAATTCTAGGCATAAAAATTATATAAACTCATCTAAAATTGCTAAACAACATTTTAAAAAATGTACTTAAAATTTAATGATAAATCATAGTTGTAAGCACATAAAATGAAATAGTATCAAAATGATAATTATGAATACATAAGTATGCGCTACAGGCAAAAATGTAATCCAGAAGTTCTCAAATACTCTACAAAGTCTATAAAATCCATGTACTGAGTTTCTACTATATATTCAGCACTGTTTTATGCCTAAGGATAATATAATATTCCTGTTTCTAGGCAAGTAGTTTGGGCTGTATATGGGACATTGTTACCATATATCAATGGCTATGGCATAACAATGAAACTCACACTCTGTTTTCATGAAGGCATGCTTGCAATGGGTACTGCCAAGTGGGACTTTAGTTTGACAGTAGTGTGTACACTTCTTATGTGTGTTTTATGGACTTCTATTATATAATGGATGTCTTCCCATATCCTTTTCTCTTATTAGAGTTGCAGATTCTGTTCTCCTTTACTTTTAGACAACTAACTTTTATTATTTATGTCATAGACACTCTCCATCTGTTTCTTGCCAACCAGTGTTGGACAAGAAGCCAGGTCCAACAGTAGCCTTTAGTGCATGGAGAATTACATTCTTTCACACCATCATAAGAGTTATCATCTTTAAAAATTTCAAATGTGTGAATGTAGAGCTTAGAAAACTTTAATCATTTCACATTAACTTTGGCATTAAGATTAAATATCTGGCCTGATATATAAAGCCTTTTACAATTTAGCCTAACACCAGTTCTCTTCTACTTCCCATACAATTCACTCAACCTCAAAACCTAACACTGCATATGCACTGATGGCTCCTTGCCTTTTTCACCACCTGCCAGGCTGAGTCTAATTTGTCCTTAGTATTAGATAAACTGTTCAAATGTCATCTTTCTGATGGTACCCTCTCTGATGCTTGCTGAGTGGAATCTTCTGTTTCCTAATACTTTATGTAAGCATCTATCATAAATTATCTTTGTTTTTAGTTATATATTTATGTGCAGGACTTGCTCTTTGATGACTCCTTTGGAAATATACTTCAGTACCTGAACTCAACAGGCAGTGTAGCCTAGTAGTTAAGACAACACATTCTGGGGCCAAGATTCCTGCCTTTGCATCCCAGGGCCATGTACTAGCTGGGCTGACCTTGAGCAAGTTACTTAACTTTTCAGTATCATAGTTTCCATAAGGACACACAGTCATAGTAGGCCCTCAAATAATGTTGATTCATTCGATGCCATTTTTTATGATGTTAATGAGAAAAATAATTGAATCCTGGTGGGGGTCACTGTCTGTGTAGAGTTTGCATGCTCTGCCTATGTCTGTTTTCTCCAGATACTCCAGTTTCCTCCCACATCCAAAAGATGTGAATGTTAGATTAATTGCTGTGTCTAAATGGTCCCAGTCTGAGTGTGTGTGTGTGTGTGTGTGTGTGTGTGTGTGTGTGTGTGTCCGAGTTCTGCGATGAGATGGAGTTCTGTCCAGAGCTGTTTCCCACCTTGTACCCTGAGCAACCAGGATAGGCTCCGGCCACCACAACCCTGAACTGGAACAAATGTGTAATTATCTTACTTGTTTTTATTAATCTTTCTTAAATATATGCATAGCTTATATTCATCTCAATGTTTAATATTAGAAATGTGTTGATCTTTATTTAGAAGTTTGGTGATGTTTTTGTGACCAGAAATATGCCATAGGAACCTAACTCTTGTTTGTACCAACTAGCCTGTGTTAAAATTGATTTCATCATTATACATTGTTATGTGTAAAGTCAGTTTCCAAGAACCTATTGAGGACATTAAGTGTGGATTTACTGTACATAATTCTTAGGTTGTTGTGAGGAAAAAATGACTAAATATAATTAGTCCATGATGTAAGGATCTTAGAACAGATCTTAGAACATGTAGTCATTGTTTTATGAGGATTATTACTGGGTAAAAGAGATGACGAACAGGATTGAAATAAAAGAAAGAAAACATTCTTTCTAAGAGAGAATAAGTTTTATATGTAATCACAGAATTTTAGTATTGGATAAATTTCATGCAAAATCTACTTCAACCCCCAGATGAAGAAACTGAAGCCCTATAACGTCACATAAGAAGTTTAGAAGCAGATTTAGGATTAAACTCCTATTTCAGTGGTCTCTTCACCTAGAGACTTTTGTATCATACTTGACTAAAATCTGCAATATAATTTATTTATGACAAATCTTGCTATTAATATTTTGAGGCATTTTATGACCCTTTGTTGGCTACTTGATTTAGCTCTATTTACCTTTATTTTACATGTTTATTATAAGCCTGCTTTGAAGTCTTTCAAAAAAAAAATTCCAGTGCTGTTCTTTTTCCACAGATGGCTCAGGAAATAACAAAGTAATACCATCTAATTTCAATACTGAGAGAGAGATCAGATGAACTAAAACAGAGGAATAAAATGAGGTATGAGGCAGTCCAATAAAACATTCATGATTTCAAACTGAACTGTTTAGGTTAGGAATTGTGATTCCTTGGTTGGATTCCTTCATTCATTTATTTAATAAACTTTTACTGAATACCTCCTATGTGCTTGGCTCTGCTGTTGATTAGCAAGATAGTCATGGTTCCCACACCCATGGAATTCATTCTGGTAGAGAATTCATAATAATTTTAAAAAATTACAATTAAAAAAAGACACTCGAAATTGGGACAATGAATAGCCATTGAGGATTTTTTAAAAGTGAGTGATATGATTATACTTCAGGTTTAAAAAAAAACCACTCTAAAAAATAGTTTTTAGAGTTGGAAGAAAGTGAAGTATAGGTAAGGAGAAAAAGTTGCTAAGCCAGCAGAACACAAAATATCAAGAAACAGGCAAAGGCCATGGTGCTTGGTTCCTGGCTGTGGCAGAAATGAAAAAGAGAAGCATTGAGAGACGTGTATAGGTTTAACAAACAAGACCTCCTAATGCATTAAATGTGAGGGATGAGAGAATAGGAGACATCAAAAATGACTTCCATCTGCCTGGCTTGAGAAACCAGGTGGATTGTGATAGCATTTCATGAGGTAAGGGAACTGAAGGAAAATCTTTTTTAATGAGGTTAAAGAATGATGAGAGTTTTGAACAAAGAGTTTAAAGTGCATTTGAGAAATTTAAATGGAAGTTTGTTGTTGAATAGGTCTTATACACATTTATGGCCAATCCTAATTAGCAACATTCACTGAAAAACATATTTCTAAGAGAAAAGGTGAAGTTCAAACATGGAACATATTTTTAATCAACACCAGTTATAGCAGGGCCTGATAAACAGATGCAAGGTGTCTAAATGATTCCTTTACATAAGTTATTAATTCACTAGTTAAATGATATTATAACATAGAATTTCTACTTAACAGCAGCTGTTATAAGAGCAACAAAATAATAGTCACAGGCATCCATGCTCAGCTGTACATTTTAGAAGCAATAGCGAATAATTTTTTTCATTGTGTTCATAAACTCCTAAATGAATAAACAAATAAATAAAATGAAATTTCTGGCAGCATCTTCTAGCAATTATTCTTCTACAAAGAATGAGTATATATTTGTACTATTTTAGCACTAGGTGCAACCTAATTAACTCAGAAAACAATTTATGTGGAATAGCCTATGTTTCATGTACAGCAGATTACATCTATTTTCTTCACCTTTTGCGGGCTTTTTATACATTAGCAAAAAAAGGGGGTGGTGGTGGTTCTTAGTGCTGCTGCTGTTAATCACATCCATGTCCACATGAATTTCTTTATGTGGAGTTTAAGGCAAGTCCTAATTCCTTGAGAGTATACCATCTCTTGGGTTTAAGACTCTATGCCGAGAATGTTAAAGCTGCCTGAGGTCTTTACAAGCATACATAGGAACACACATCAACAGCAACAACCCCTTACATACTGAATAGATGAGGGCCTCTAGAATCAGACTATCTGTATGCAAATCTTAAAAACTGGTTAAGACCTTAGGCAAGATATTTTCAACTGTCAGTGCATCTATGTCCTTTTCTGTAAAATGAAACTAATGATAACAAAACATTTCTCATAGGACAGAATTTTTTTTTTTTTTTGCACACACAAAGTTCTTAGAAGACTTAATGGCATATGACAAAAACTTAAATCTTAGCAATTTTTATTATACAGTAGATTGCTTGATGTATAAGCACGATACATGAATTGAAATACTTGCTAATGTATATAAAGACAATCTTAACTGAGTGTCTTTCATGTTATTTGGCTTTCAATTTCCCATAGTATCTCAAAGCAAATATAGCTAGTAGCTATCTTTCAGAATCTTAGAATTCTTCTCCAAATATATGTTATACTTCTTGACAATGTTGGTAAGGATTTTCTGTGAAGTTGGTTTTCAATGAGCTAAACTACTGTATTTAACATTTATATCCTAATTTCCAGAAGAAAACACACACACACACACCCCTATAATGAGATCCTTTTATCTTATCCAAATTTAAACTACACATTTAATACATATTTGGTGTGTGTTTATTTTGCATTGGTAATGTCAATTCTCTTCCATCTGGATATAAGTCTTTCAGAAACCTCCTTACAGCTAGGTTCTTCAGGTCCTAGTTGTAAACCTGGATGTTGTTATATATCAGCTGTTTGTGTTTACCTATTTTTTTTACATTCTCATCTGTTAGCTTATATTGTGTTTTTTTATTTTTTTCATGAAACATTAAAACTTTTTACAGCATTTTGAAACTTATATTGAATATAAAACAATATTCTAAGTAGCTTAACAGTAGCTTCCACACATGCTGGATATTAGTAGAAAATCAAGTAAATTTATTAAAAGATCAGTCTGGCCATAACATAGCTCAATAAGGAGAAAAGGCACATATTCAACCCTGTTCACCCATTAGAGAATCTTACATAAAATATATTGCAAGTAAACAAACATTTCATGGATTAAAAGTTAATAAGCTGAATGCAAACATGTCAGTCAGTGAATATTAATGTAGGTATGTCTTAATATGTTGCTTTCATCTTACTGATTTCATTTTATATATTGTAATGACCTCCTGCAACTATTATGATAAATTTCAAACTAAACGTCAAATTTCAAATAAATGTTCTTTACAATCTGTACCCAACAATTCAAAATAATTACTTTGTATGTACCTTTGTACCAACTAGAACAACAATTATAATGGCAAGACAAAAAAAAAACAGCTACTATTTATCAATGAGAAAACTAAGACCTACTGAGGACAGCTAACTTATTCGGGGCCACACAGTTAGCTGGTCAGAGAGCCAGGAGTTGAACTGAGGTGGTCTGACCTCAGAATCTTTGCTCTAAGCCTTTAGATCTATTGACAACAATATGCTAAATCCCTTCCAGGAAGGGCTTACTGTCTTCTAGTAGAAATTCAAGTAAACATATACTTTTAACTGTCTATGTGTTGTCAGGAAGGCATAAACACTCCTACCAGACAGTGAGCTTTTCAAAATACTGGAAGATCCTCAAGGAAAGGGATTATGTTTTATTTGACTTTTTATTGCCAGAGTCTCCCACGACATTTGACCCATAGAGAACTTCATTCAAATTATACTGTTGTTTTATGGCAAAATGTTGTCATACAAAGAAGCAGTAAAGCTAGAGAAAGAAGGCTTTATAGTATATATGAAGTGACATTTGAACTTTGTCTTGAAAAATAAATACAGGTATTCAAGGAATAGATTCAGAGGGGAAAAATTGAAAAAGAGGAAACGATATTTGTGAACAAAGGTCTGAAGTGGGAAAACCTGGATATATCTAGGTGGTGGGTATTTGGGTGCAGGGGAAGCCAGAGACAGTGTGGTGGAAGATTCTGGACAGGGAGTCATGGCAGTTTAGAAAGATGGTCTTTATGTCAGGTGAAGGGCTTCAGCTGCACAGCCTTGGGTAGCCCTGCTACACTTGGGTCAGTGGAGGAAATGGGTGCAGTTTCAGTAAGCTTTCTGTGAGCCGGAGACAACTCTATATCTATCTTATTTATGTCTCAATGGGGTTGAAATTTGGTCTCTCCACACATAAGTATTGCAAATTTGAATAAAATGCCACAAGGTCACAGTTGGAGGAAAGCTGAAAATGACTACTGCAAAAGGGAGATTTTAATATTGAGGAGTATCAAATTAAGATTCCAAAGCTTTCAAAACAGGGTGCTTATGTAAATATAAAATGAGACTATGACCAAATTATTAATTTATGATTGAGAGAACTTGTAAGATGCTAAATCTGGTTACTGGGTAACAAGAGCATGTAGAAGAATTGGGTATTTATATGCATTTTGGGAGAAAATATGTTTGAATAAGATTTCTGTGTTTACATACAAAATTATAATAGCTTACAGGCAGTAAAACATAATCTTTGAGATTATTATCTCTACTGGACAGAAATCTATAAGTAAACATATACATTGACAGTGTCTGGCCTCTAATCAAATGATAAATGGTAAAGTCAACACAGGTACCTTTTCCCATATAATTCAATAATGCTTGCCTAGGCCTCTTAAACAGTGCCCCAGGATGATGTTAAAACACCATGTTGTCCTTCTCCACTTGACCTTATTTCCAAGGTTGAATATCTATCTGTTTTAAAAAAGAGTGACCTAATTCTATTCTTTTAAAAGACAGAATGATGCTTGTCACAGAAGACAGTGAATTTAAAAAAAGATGCTTCACTAAACTGAGGGAGGAGGGTCTAAATTTAGGTGTTGGGGATTAAAGTTATCACACAAGATTTACAGAGTAATATACCCTGATTTACGCCATAAAGTCTACTTTTACCTTTTCTCACTTCTGTTCCCCTGGACCTTACCACACTATTACATTTCTCTGTAATATCTTTCCTTATCGCTTTATTCATTCATCATATATAGTTGCTCTTTGAACAACACAGGGATTAGGAACACTGAACCCCTGCAAAGCTAAAACTTTGCATGTATCTTTTGACTCCCTCCAAACTTAACTGCTAATAGCTTACTATTGATAGGAAGACTTGCTGATTACAGTTAATTAACACTTATTTTGTATGTTTTATGTATTATATACTATATTCTTACAATAACGTAAGCTAGAGAAAATAACATGTTATTTAAAAACCATAAGGAAGAGAAAATATATTTACTATTCATTAAGTTGAAGTGGATCATCATAAAGGTCTCTATCCTCATCATCTTCACCTTGAGTAGGCTGAGGAGGAGGAGGGGTTGGTCTTGCTTTCACAGGGGTGTTAGAGGTGAAGGAAAATCCATGTATAAGTGGGACCATGTAGTTCAAACCTGTGTTGTTCAAGGGTCAACTGTATTCTACTTTTTCTAAAAAATATTTCTCAGACTATCCAAAACTGAAAAATTATTTTTTTTCTTTTAATTACTATAGAGCTTATCGCCCATATAGTTATTTAGAAATTACTCATCTGATGCCTTAAAACAGTTTACCTTTTATGGGAGCAGCTATTCAAACTTATTTTTAACTTTATGATTTTTTTTGATCAAAGATTTTATACTTATGGCACATCATAGACAACAAACAGGTGATTTACTGCAGAAGTTTTGATCTTAAAATTTATTTGTATTTTTAGATATAGATTTTTTTTGCTATAGATTATGGTCTCCCACATATTAATAATAAAAAATGAGCTATGATAAAAGAGTAAAGGGTTATGTTTATAATTAATTCTTGAGACAATGAATCAAGTGTAACAATATTTCCTTATGTCAAAAATTTAGGCCGGGCGTGGTGGCTCACGCCTGTAATCCTAGCACTCTGGGAGGCTGAGGCGGGTGGATCGCTCGAGGTCAGGAGTTCTAGACCAGCCTGAGCAAGAGCGATATTCCGTCTCTATTAAAAATGGAAAGAAATTATCTGGCCAACTAAAATATATATATAGAAAAAATTAGCCGGGCATGGTGGCACATGCCTGTAGTCCCAGCTACTTGGGAGGCTGAGGCAGTAGGATAGTTTAAGCCCAGGAGTTTGAGGTTGCTGTGAGCTAGGCTGATGCCATGGCACTCACTCTAGCCTGGGCAACAAAGCGAGCCTCTGTCTCAAAAAAAAAAAAAAAAAAAAAAAAAAAATTAAAAAATATGTAATTTCATTAATAAAATAATATATTCAGTAAATACTGAAAAATATTTCTTTTAAAAGTTAAAGTTATATATTATTAAATATTTCCTTTTTCCAGAAAGAGTGATTATGATGTTTCTTGTTGAATAATGACTAGCCATAGAACCCAAAATAAAACATGATTTTTATAGGACAGTCTGACTCACGACATCACAAATTATTTTTCATCATTAAGCCAGTGAAATCATACTTTTTGAATATAAAGACAGTGAAGAAAAATGGAGTAGGTAACTTAGTAGGCTATGAATAAGGTCTAAAAAAGAGTGATCCTAAATTTATCTTATAAAAATACTGTAAAATGTGAATTGTTTTTCTACATATTTGAAATGTATTTTAAGGTAGATTCTACATATTATTCTGCTGCAAAAATGTTCTGTATTAACAAGTTTTCCCTAAAGTGAGTAATTTAGAACTAAAAATAAAAAAAAAAGTAATTGGTTGCTATTACACAAATTATACAAATATCATGTAAAACTGTGATCCCAACCCCCAGGTGGTCAACCAGTACCAGGGGCCATGGCCTGGTAGGAACTGTGCTGCACAGCATGAGGTGAGGGGAGAGAGAGCCAACTAAGCTTCATCTGTATTTACAGCCACTCCCCAATGCTGGCACCACCACCTGAGCTCTGCCTCCTGTTAGATCAGCCGCAGCCTTAGATTCTCATAGGAGCAGGAACCCTACTGTAAACTGTATGGAGGTATCTAGGTTGCTCTCTCCTTAAGAGAATCTAATGCCTGATGATCTGAGGTGGAGCTTAGGTGGTGATGCTAGCGCGGAGAAGTGGCTGCAAATACAGGTTGTCATTAGCAGAGAGTTTTGACTGCCCATTAAATGTAATATGCTTGAATCATCCCCATACCATCCCTCCCATCCCCTAGTCCATGGAAAAATCATCTTCCGTGAAACTGGTCCCTCATGCCAAAAAGGTTGGGGACCACTGATGTAAAAAATCAGTTTGATGGGCAAACTAGTCAAATCAGTCACTTGGTGTTAGGTTTATTAAGAGTTTTCACTTAATTTTTGCCACCTTCAATAGTTGCAGTTTTAAGTGAATATAAAGAAGAGTTGCCAAGACATCTAGGTCACATGTTCTTTTAATTCATACTAGCCAAAAAGCCACTGTGTTTTAAAAAAAGTACCAGTGTATGAGACACTAAAATTACTTTAAGAAATGACTGTTATCATCTATTATGCATCAGCCAGTGTGCTAAGCATCAGAACCCTTAAGAACTTTGGAATCCATAGAGAAGCTATGACAGATCTAAAACCAGAAAAATTAAAATAAAAAGAAAATACACACATCAGTGACATTGATAGGCAAAGCAGATTGTAGTGGAGAAAAACATGGGGTCAAGAGAATCTTCCAGAAGGAGGTAATGCCCCACCACAGTTAGAGGATGAGGGAAAGACTGAAAAGGAGTGGAAACGTATTCACACAGAGTTGCACATAGGTATAGCATGCGAAGAGAGTAATGGCCAGATGGTGAAATATACAGTATAAACAAAATGGTATATAAATTATCTGTACAGTTAAAAGGAATACATTTTAAAATAAACTCCTATGTAACTACCCCTCACCACTCTTAGAGTAAAGAAAATTGTTGATAAGAAGATAAGGGGTGGGAGGCCGAGGCAGGTGGATCGCTCGAGGTCAGGAGTTTGAGACCAGCCTGAGCGAGACCCCGTCTCTACTAAAAATAGAAATAAATTATCTGGACAATTAAAAATATATATAGAAAAAATTAGCCAGGCATGGTGGTGCCAGCTACTCGGGAGGCTGAGGCAGTAGGATCGCTTAAGCCCAGGAGTTTGAGGTTGCTGTGAGCTAGGCTGACGCCATGGCACTCACTCTAGCCCGGGCAACAGAGTGAGACTCTGTCTCAAAAAAAAAAAAAAAAAAAAAAAAGATAAGGGAAATACAGACTCCTGTGTAATTGTGCACCATGTTTAATTTGAATGGAAGACCAGGTAGACCTACGTAAGGTGGCTTATTTTTTTGTATGCAGAATCCTTATAGATCTGTTTTAGGTAATGGCCATAGGATTGACTAAGAGTCAGAAAATAGTAAGAAGAGAAAGCACTAGCTTAAGTCAATGTAAACACATACTGTTTGAGATTTTGCCAGATATAAATCAAAGATACCTTTTGAGGAGGAAGTTCTAAAGAAAGCAAAAACATAATAAGCAAAAATTTCTTTCTAAGAGGGTATTTGGAACCATATCAAGCAAAAGATTGCCAACTAAAACGTATCTAAAGATATTAGATAATATCCTTGAGAAGAGAAATATTCCAGAAACTTGCTTTAGGACTGAGAAATATTAGGTAGAGCAGAAAGAGCTGGAAAGAAGAAATGTAATGATCATTTTGTTTGAGGTAAGAATAGATGCTCTCTCTTTTCTTTTCTCTTTCTGAGCACAATATTACTTGGATGCACATTTTCTTACTGAACTTTAAAGTGTTACTTGTGTTTTATTGTTAACACTTCAGTTCTCACTAATGTGCTTGGTAAAATAAGTGCTTTAATTACTTGCCTGCATAGTCAATATTAAAATACCACGTTGTCTTCAGTTTATTAAAAGAATTTTGGATTTTCAAAATACTATAAAAATAATATAACAATGCATTGAAATGGCATATTTAAGTATTTTGTTATTAGATTATTATTTTATCACCTCCAAATAAACAAGAAATGCATAGGTGAACCTTGGTACATATAAAAATGTGCCTATACATTTACAGTAAATTTATAAACATAGGAATTTTATTTAATAATTTTCTGCATATATGGGTATGCTTATTCAAATTCCATTAGATTTTCTAAGGTATTACATATTAATTAGTTTTAAAGTCTCTATAAACATAATTGTAAAGCTGCTTTAATGAAATAATTAAATAGTCACCATAATTTGCAAGTTATCAGGAAAATACACTAATATAAATTTACTTTGGCAAGAATGTTTCTTTAGATTTTAGTTGTTTAAAGGCTTAAATAATTAGTCACAATAATTTGCAAGCTAGCAGGAAGAGACACTAATATAAATTTACTTATAAGCCTTTAAACATCTAAATCTAAAGAGACATTCTTACCAAAGTAAATTTATCATAAACATAAATACAAGAAAATGAAACATCCATTTCTATGTTCAAATTGCAAAGAATTTGGCAATAATAAATATGCTATTTGTATTGCTCATAAATTATGGTCAATAAATATTTGCTGAACATATTACTTACAATGGTATCCTAAGTTTTCAAAAAATTTTCAAGAAATCCTAAGAATAAAAATTAAGTTCAGAGAGAGATTGAAGCTTAGCTTCTTTGAAGTGAAGAAAAAAGTAGCCTCAAATCAATCCCATTTCACAGATGAGGAAAAATTGGATCCAAAAGATTGAAGTGATTTATTTGAAGTCACCTAGGTAGGAATTTCAGGGTCAAAACAAGAACTGGAGTTTGTGTCAAATCCTATGCTAACGCCACTAAGTAAGCTCCTTCCAAGTCATTGAGTCATTATGTCAAAGTAGTCAACTCCGTCATTCATGTGATGACCAAGGTTTTTAAATCTAACCAGCTAACATAGTACCCCACAAGGACAGGATTGAAGACAGCAGATTCTCAGAAAAGGTAGCTGATAAGTAGACAAAGATCTACAGAATTATAATAATTCATCATTTTTTAAAATTAGAAACTGAACTCCATTTAAGGGCAAGGCCAGCCATCTAAATTTACCTCTTAACTGCATCATTGTTTTAGCTGTCTATGTTTGGAAATTTTAATATTTTTAAGCCACGATATCTTTATAAAATTCTGATGACAATTCTTACTTTATAAAGTTCTTACATACATTACAGATAATGCATGTAAAGCAACTAGCAAGTGTTTGGCAGCCAATCTTAATTCACTTACACTTCATTATGCTGTACCTCTACAGATATTTAAACCTCATGGCAATTATAATTATACAATATTTATTTCTGAAAAGTATTTATTTATGCACACTCACATAAGCAAAACACACGTCAGTTAGCAAAAACAAAAATCAATGTACTTTATTATTATTTTTGCATTGCCTCAGAAGAGAAAACACTTCTAATAAACAAACAATTGCTATCTATGATATTTGTATATATAGCTACAGGCAAAGGTGATGATTCTTTATTATTACCAGGGAATATCATGGGAATTATTTCAAAAGTGGTCATAAACTTACATGGATCCATCTGTATGTATATAAGCTGTCAACAAATTCCCTTAAGGCCAGGCCTTAACACAGTATGTATATGCACAGTGATAACATTTATAGGGCACTTCCAGGACCTATGCTAAATGCTTTAACACTTTCACTAATAATGTGTTACATGGTCTTTCCTTAACACTATAAGGAGGCTATTTTCCCTACTTAATAAATGAAGTACTTAAGTACCTAGCTCAAGATAACACAGAGGAGAACCAGATTTCAAACACTGGCAGTCTGACTTCGCAATGCCCACACTTGACAGCCCCTCATTCACCCTCAAGTGGCTGTCATAGAAAGGACACAGGTAAATACAAACTACCAAGATTGTGTCTCTAGTTCTTTTAACTCCACATTCTGAAATAAACAGATTATCTAAGAGGTCAAGAGCATAAATTTCTTCCTTGGTGTAGACCCCAAAATTTTTCTACAGTCCCAGGTTCTTTTTGTGGCCTTTTGTATGTGTCTATTAGTCTGTGGTCATCTGTGAATGAACAAACCTATAGGCTCATCATGGTGCTGAACCTGTGATCTTGACTCCATCACCACTCTTCTCCCCCATCCTCAATTTATCATCAGTTCCTAAAGATATATTGAATTTGCATATTTCTTTTTATCCCCAAACTGCCATTAATTTATTTTAAATGCCATTTCTATTTCCCTGGTTTCTGTAATAGGCTGGGACTTGCTTTCTTGCCTCCAGCCTACCTCATTTAATCTGTTCTCCTTAGGGCTACCTGAGTGAGCCTTCTAATCCACAAATAAGATCATGTTGTACCTCCAATAAGTCCTTTACCTGGTCCTCATTACTTTCACAATAAGGTGAGACTCTTTATGGTTTAATTCTAACTTCTCTCCATAGCTTTATCTCTCGGAGCTTAAGCACTCAAATACTACAATAGAATTCATTAAAGAACCTACATTTTTCTCATTTTCTCACATTTTGAGCACTTTCTCAAAGCACATTTTTCTGAAAATGTTCTCCCTTTTTCCTTTTCTCACATATACTCCCTTTGGCCAACTCCTACACCTCCTTTAGTTCTCATCTGAGAAATCACTTTGCTCGGGAAGCCCCCTGGATCCTTCAAGTCTGGGTTGGAAGAAACCCCTATTAGGTGTTTCTTTGATTTTTATTACTGTTCCTATAATAACACTCATCATGATATGTTATAATTGCTTCTATACACATCTGTGTCCAAAACGGAAGTTCTTTGAGAACAGTGACTATGTGTTTTGCTCTCAGAGTAAGCTTAAGGCCTATGTATCCTAGATGGTTATAAAGTACTTATATTGAGTGAATGAACAAATAAATTTAAAAAAAAATGAAATGTTTACTTGACTGAGACCATGTATTGTTATGCGGTCACTATATTTTAAAATCTGAAGCTTATTTTGGATATCAAAGTTTATTTTCATAGATTTAGGTATTTTTACTACTATGTGGGACCTTCCAGGTGGTCAAGTTCAAAGGGCAGAAACACCTAGTCAACCTTATAATATTTTCCTTATATTACAAGAGCCTACATATATTGACCCTTTAATAACCACTCTCTACTGCTCACCCAAAGTTATACAGACTAATAAAAACATTCAGCTTCTTTGCTTATTATAGTGAGGCTGCTGGTTGTATCATTCTGATGAAAAATTCTGATTGTCAGGCATACATAGATTTGAAACTTTTTTGAAGTATAAAATAAAATATTTTAAAGTATAGGGTCTTCAGAGAAAAAAATAATTAAAACATGACTGTCCTAAGGAGAAAGACTTTGAGACCAGTAAACTAGTAAATTGTAAAAGTTAGATGCCTCAAAATCATGATGATAGCTAGTGGCACAAAAATTCAGTCTGTTAGTTACATTTTCAACTTTTGTATATTGCCAAGTTTGAAAAGAATTGATCTATCTCCTTTAAGCCCAAATCCTCACAAGAAAAGGAATTTCAACTTCAAAAGAAAGTGACATAAAACCCATTTTTAACATAAAATAAGCATTTGTCTAATTTCAAAGAGTATATTAAGTCATTAGTATAAGTGGTGTTTTGGTCCACACTCTCTTTACATTATTCCATCTCTTTCCATCTGCCAGCAAACCTAACAAGCAATTTTAAAATAATGGAAGAATTAAATCCTCATTGGTGGCATCATTTTCCTTTTTTGCGTATGTCTTCAACAGATTTATTCTAGCAGTTCCATTAATATAGCTGTTGTGAAAAAAGAAAAAGCTGTGCAAATGGCATATTATAAAATTAAATGGTAACATATTGTGTTGCTTGGGATCACAGTCAAGTCTAGAGGCAAAATAGAAATAACAGATGCAATATAAATGCAGAGTTATTATATGTCTCATACTGGAATCCAGTCTCACAAAATTAGCACAATATGCTCTACCTGAGGAAAAGCTGAGGGGGAAAAAAGAGAGAGAGAAGAAATATTGTCCCAGCAACATAAATGGAGAGACAGCAACATTTTAATCTTAGTTTGGTAATAAATTTCAAAAAGAAATTGTACGCTAATTGGATTTTTTATTAAAATTTCAAACAAAGAGAAATGTCTTCTATATTAATATGGTCCTCCAAAATGTTTTTTAGATTATGAGATTTCTAAAATTCCTTTTTAATTAGTGAATTTATTAGTTTGAATAAGCCTAATTAAAGTCTACCCTAAAGCTATTTATAGAGGTATTTCCTCATTTTATTAGTCCCTTAGTGGTGTTGCAAATCTGGTTTGGGGAGCAACTTAAGGCAAATGCATTATATTTGTAGCTGAAATTAAATGTATATGTATAATTGATTGAATAAATTATTTAATGTAATATCTCTAATGCTTTCTTTTATTAATCACTGAATTTGTGTGTGGTACATCATATAACCTGATAACTGCCTGGGTTTGTTTTGAATTGTAATCTAAAAGGAACTCCCTCTATAGTAATAATTCTTATTTTTACATAAAAAAGTAAAAGATCTTCCTTCTTTACGGAAGAAAATAAGAAAGTGAAAAAGAAAACACGTCTATACCATGTATTTTTGGGTAAAATTACTGGGTTCCATTTATTTGACCTCCCATTAGTCATGTCATTTCCCATGTAATTTTGCAGTTCCTTCACCTTTACTTGCTTTCCTGAACAAAGAAAACAACTTCACCTCTCACCAACAGAAAGAATAATTTGGGGAAAAATACTGTTAAATTATTTAAACATACAGTAAGCATTTTCTTACAACTGCAGGTATAAATGATGTCATATTACAATTACTATCCACAATTCACTACCTCAGCCATCACAACTTACAGAATCAGTACCACTGTCTTTCAGAAAAACTTTCTTAAGTTTCTGTTTTTAGTGATTTGGTTTAGGTGGGTGTGAAATTCTTTGTCTCAAAATATATTAATAACTGTAAAATATTCACTGGACGCAAGAATAAAAATCACTACTAAAATAGGCCCTAAGAGCAAGATAAATTAGTCTACATACTGTTTGTAAACCACTCATTACCTCAGCCATCACAACTTACAGAATCAGTACCACTGTCTTTCAGAAAAACTTTCTTAAGTTTCTGTTTGTAGTGATTTGGTTTAGGTGGGTGTGAAATTCTTTGTCTCAAAATATATTAATAACTGTAAAATATTCACTGGAGGCAAGAATAAAAATCACTACTAAAATAGGCTCTAAGAGCAAGATAAATTAGTCTACATACTGTTTGTAAACCACAGCAGTTTTGCTAGATAGCTGATAAAATAGTGATCTGGTAACAGGATGCTATCTTCGGCAGGCATCAATAATAGCAGATGCTGGTAAGTATGAATAGCAGTACATTTTAAATCAGTTGTATAAATAAATCCTTTTTGGTGGCATTTGGCTGGTTTTAGAATCTACACTAGAGGATCAAGTAGGAAGAAATGATTGGATACCCTTAATAGTCAAGAGACTTGCTTGTGTCCAACTAAAAACTCAACGGAGGCGAAATAGCTTATCAATGCCAAAAAGGTCCTGTAGTAATAGTTGATTTGAACAAAATCATAAGTGGCCAGAAATTGTGGGACTTTGGCATTTTAGTGCAACAGACCCATAATCTTACCTAAATCAAAGACCCTGAATAAGAGGGCTAGTTGCTTCTCAAAATCCAATCAGATCCTCTTCAAGATATACAAAGAAAAGAAAGAGGTCATGTTCTAAGATAAAATATTTCACCTTTGTCAAATATCTACATTACCAGAGTGTAAAACTTACGTGAATACACACCGAGAATGGATATTCTTGGTTGTGTTCCATCCCCATTATGAAACCTAAGTGGAGGAGCTCAAAGCTAAGGACTGAAATCTTGAATTATTAGTAGCTAGAGAAGATTTTCTTAAAGTTTTCTGGGGCAAGTGATTGTTTAGCAACTTTATAGAGTAAAATATCAAATTAAAACAAAGTACTATGATTTTGCTGAAGACAGGCATTCTTTTTTCAGAGAAACATCAAAAGTATTTGATAAGTATGAGGAAATATGTATCTTGAATAAATATTAGTAAATACTAAACAGTGATTTTCAACTTTTTCTATTGAAATTGTAAACATTGGTATGGAGATAATATATTGTTGATATTTGTAGGCTAATATTCCTTACCAAAAAAAATAGGCTGTATCCTTTCCAGCTGCAATAGTCTGATTTTATAATTTGATATTAAGCTCATTTTTTAGTGTCACAGAATTTCTGGGTTTAAAGGAAACTTAAAAATTCTTACATATTCATTCAATATTTGAGTTCCTTCTACATGAAAACAATAAAATAGTCATATAGCTTATGCTTAAGCCAAGTTCATACTGACCTAAATGCTTTTGTGAAGAAATATATCAGATATTTTTCTCTAATGTATGTTCATTGCACTTTAAATTTGTCTGATTCTAGTGAGAACTGCATCATTATAAATTATAAAAAGATAGCAAGCAATAATAGGGATTGGGTTGAGTTAACCTTTTTTTTAATACAATATAAAGAAACACTACTCGTGTATAAATATACTATAAAATACTAATTAACAAAAATATTAAAAATCATTGAGAAAATATAACTAATTATAAACATTCACAATATCATTATGACTTTGTACATTTTTCTACCAAAAATGGCAACTTGCAATAATTTCTATGTTTTAATTAGGTGCTCACTAATTTAGAGCTTACTCTAATAGCTGCCACATATTAAATCTTTCTTTTGTTTGGAAAGATGTACTTTTATATGCCAACATTGATAATTTCTGGGTGATAAGACTACAAGTAATTGTGTTTTATATTACTTGATTATTCTACAATGAACATACATTATAAACACAATTTTAAGATGTTATAAAAAGTAAATTATCCAATTTTTTATTTTTATTTTTCAAAAGTTCTTCAATTTTATACTAGCTTTGGTAAGTGAGTAATGGCACTTCCACAGAGTTAAGATTTCAATGTCCAAGCAAGTCAGTCTATATTGCATATATACAAAGTTCCATCAATTAGAATTTTATAATTGTTTTAGATACAGAATTATTAAGGAACTATCTCCTTGGAGTTCCATATTACAATGTATTGATGTAAACTTATTACTACTGTAGGTAAAACAAACTGCTACATGGAAAGAGTGACACAATCTTGAAGGGAAACTACTGTGATGACTGCTGTTTGACTTCTGAGTATCAAAATGTTCTGCAGCAAGGCCTTTAAACAATGCCTGTAGCACACACAGCCCTTCATAAAGCTGCTTAATTAACCTCCCCAGCGGTCACAAGTTTCAGCAAGAAAGCCTGAGATGTGACTAGCTGCATATGTATTTACCCTAAAAGCCTGCAATATAAAAGACACTTTCTGGAGATGGGTGTGGGGATCCACTATCTCACAGCCACCCAAGACATCACTTCTTTTTATAAGTCCCTATTAAATATTTCTTTCTGAGAAACTGGATTTGTCAGCCTCTTTCTTCAGCCTTTCAGCCCCCTTGGCCTTTGGAGGCAGGTTTGCGTATACCTGCTCACCACAGAACAACTACTCTACCCAGAATGCTTATCCAAAGGAATAAATATATATAATATAATAAGAACAAAAGGACTTGGAGAGAGATAGTAGAGGCTGAGAGATGTCAACAAAATTAAGGAAGACTGGGAGGTGACTACAAATGTTTAAATGCAGATCTGACAGAACTGTTGCCAAAGTAACTACAGGGATGGAGTCAATAAGAAGCAATGTTACTTGTACCTTGATTTCTTAGAAAGGTCTCAGGAACAAAAGGCACCAGGTACTACATCAAGAAATGTGGGCAAAATTGGGATTTTTAAAAATGGAAGGATTAACTTAAACACTTGCAAGGAGATTTAGCCCTTCAAATCCTCTTCCCTAACTTACAGTCAACTGAATTCAGATTTGTCTATGCTCCTATATTTCCTCTTATGCACAGAGATTAGAAACAAGTATGTGTGGTGGAGGGGAAGGGTATAAGGTGATAAGGTAAGTGAGGTCACGGTAGACAGAAATGTGTTAAACATCCACTGTGTGTTATAAATTTGTATCAAGAAAGCTTTATAGTTACCCGTGACTCACAGATGAGAAAATTAAAGCTCAGAGAGATTATATAACTTGCTGTAAATGACACAGCAAGTGTGCAGCTGAACAAAAATCTGTGCTTCTTGTGCAAAATTGTATTATTTTCTAATATACCTGTCATGCACATGTCTTATGGTTCCGCATTTCTTGATAAAGCAGAAACAAACCCGTGAGTTTATGTTGCCATTTAAAAGAAATGAATACAATGATTACCTGGAAGCAGAAGATGTGGACTTAAGGAGAAGAGCATGGGTTTGTGATAGAACAACTTCCTGTGGAATTGCCTAATTCTCTAAACATCTGTGGCCCAGAATCAAAAATGCAGGAAGTAGACCAGAGAAAAAACATGCTTATTGGCTAACAAGGGGACAGCACAAAGAGTAATACATAAATTGCTAGGCAGGTGCCTGAATCAAAACAATAATAAGGAGGTAAATATTTACTAGCTATCAGAAGCATGCATGGCAGAGATTCAAGGAGAAAAGGCAGGCAGATTAATAAAAGGAATCAACAATCAAATAGCATGAGAAGAATATGATTATCATAAATGATTCTGTTTCTTTCATCGATCTCCTACATTTCTACATGTGAAACAATATCTTAAGGGAAAGAAAGTAACATAGAAATTATAATTAAAATTGATTCTTGATTCTGAAATACAGTCACACTAGGGGGTTTTATCCACAGGATCAGCCTGGAGTCAGGTGAATTTGGAAGTGGGATGTGGGAAGGGTGGAATAACAAGTGATTATGTTATGGACAGAGAAGAAGTTACATTGGTGTGGGATTTTGAGCAAAATTGCAGTTTTCCTGAAGAGAGAGAGGATGAATTTTAAATTTTAGTTGAGGCTTTCCATTTGCAGGAATTGATGGATTTTCATTGTAGGAAGCTTCTGTCAGGTCATGTCAGCTCCTAAGACTTTTCATCCCTTTGTGACTCTGTTTCTTCATTAAATTGAGAGTTTCACTAAGGCCATACTGTAGTGGAAGAGGAATAAGTTCCACAATAAAATTGTGATGACTTTACCAGAAGAAAATGATAGGACTGCAGGGAAGATGATACAAACAAATGAAATACAACAAACAGAAAAACCAAAGGAAACGAATGCTACACTTTGGTTCTCTTCATTTCTTTGTTTATTTTCACTCACTTTTTTTTCTGAAAGTTACCTTCCAATTCTAAAAATGTGGGGAAGGGCATACAAGATTTATTATTTTATTAATAGTTTTTGTTTTATGCCAAGTGCTTTAGAAACATTTTTCAATTTAATCTTAACATTCACTCTATCAAATAGATAGTATGAATCTGTTTTGACAGATATAAGGGAAATGACATTCAAACAAGTTCAGTGATGTAGCTAGTAAGTAATAGAGCTACTAGCAAAACTAGTATCCAGACTTGAGTGTGACACATTTTGAAAATCTATGCTATTTCTTATATGCCATGTTAGGTTATATTAATAAACGATTTTGCCTGCTGTCCAAAACCTATTTTTTATGTCTTCAGAAATGTTTCCTTGCTCCTTTAAGGAGGAAAAATAGCTTATATAATCCAAAATTGTACATTTTTTTTTGTTGCAATGGAACTTAACAAGGGATGCTAGCCCTTTGAATTGAACAGAAAGGCAATAAAGAGAAAAAAATGCACACCTCCATCATGTGAACAGAGCATAATAAGTGGCATTTTTGCAATTTGGCTGCTTGATTGTACCTGTGTGTAGAAGTACTGAAGTATCCTTTTTTGAGCAAAAAGCAAAAAGATTAATTTTTTTTTCCCTCACTCTCTCAAGGGACTTACTCAAACACCTAATTGTGCTTTTCAACCTTTAATACACTGATAATGGAATTCCCCAGTTTGAGTGTTTTCACTTGCCTGGGTAGAGGCTACAGCTGAAGTCTCTACAAATATTTTTTTTAATACTGTTCACATGAATCGTAAGAATCTTCCAAGGAAAGCTGGAGTACCTCAAATGGAAAATTCACAAGTAGCAGCAGTCAGGAAGGCTCAGAGCAGAAGAGTGAATAGGAGCTATAAATCAGATACAAGTCACCTTATTGAATTGAGATAAGAAATGTGAAATAAAATCAATCCCGCTTCTCAGAGGAGGAGGAGAGGGTTTCTTCTAATCTTGGGATGAATTTAAAATCAATAAAAAGTACAATAGACTCATAACCAGAAATCACATGACAAAGCAAGGAATTAGAAAAAAAATTAAAAACAAATAAAAAAGTACACCTCTTTATTTCAACAGTTTCTAAGCTCCAAGAAGCCTTATTTGATAATGTTAACTGCATTCATAATGAACATGTTCATAAAGCCTTTTAAAACATTCCATCAAGCACTGTACAGTTGAATGTAGCCAGTCAAATTGTATCTGATGAAAGTAAAGATAATGTGTGTAAATAATAATCTCTGAGGCCAAACATCTTAGACCTTAGATTAACTGAAGTCTAGGCCTTGCTGGTCATTAAGAACTCCATTAAGAAGAAGGCATCAGCAAACACAGTCTAGGGAGGTAATCAAAAACACTTAGCCTACTACCAAATGCTTTCCTTAATCAGCAGTCATCTTTTTAGCCTGGAAAGATTCAGAACTATGCATAGTGATATCTAAGAGAAACATATTGAAGTATTTACATTTAGAATCTATCAATATTTGACATTTTATGTTATTAAAATTGTTAAGATAACTTGGACTTATGAATAATATTTGTACTTTATGATGAATAAGTAATTGATTTACACTTGTGTTAAACTTAGATCTACTGATTTCGTGTGGTAGAGGCTACTAGTTGCACCAAATGTCCATTTTTCCTTTTTCTTTAGTAGTAAAAATCCTAATTTTTAGTTGTAAATCTACAAAACTATAAAAACTTCCATTTTCTGTTTAAGTTATTTGTGATATTGAGACTAAGTTTCAACTACTTAGATGTAAGTATAGTGTTGTGTAAAACTTCCAGAAAGCGTCTTTGAGGGAGGGGAGCTTGCCGTTTTTTCTTCTTTTCTTCATTCTCTTTCTTGGAACTTGGCTCATGACTCACGTTTAAGCAGCCATCTCAAACCATATGGAAAAGGGTTAGACTTTAGCAATGGAAGAATGGTGAGCTGGGATAAGCATGAGTTGGGATTTTAGAGACCTGCAGCTGCTGGCTTCATATACCCAGACTCTTCATAGGAAGCAAACTGCTATTTTTACCTAAGCCATCATTATTTGGGGATTTTATGTTGCATAAGTCTAAGACATATGCTAAATAGTTTATGTTACAACTATTTTCAAAGTTCTTAAAAATCACCACAATTACAACTTTTACCTTAACAGCTTTATAAGGGTTAAGTACAGGAGTGGTATCTTTTAGTCAAAGTAAGTCACCTTCCCCCTTTAAAGTCATGATCAAAAGTTTCTAGAAGGTACTAGAAGTATAAATACATAATGTTGTTTTGTAAGTTGAACCCAGAAAACAGAACTGAACATCTAATAATTTAATGTCCTGGCCATTTTTTCAATGGAAAAAAAAAACTTTTATTATGAAAAATGTTGGTTGATAAGTATTTTTCTAAAACAAACCAAGGTCACATAATCAAAGCGAATTCTTTGACAAGTCAAACTAGTTTGATTATTTGGGTTTTAAAACAGATATATATATATACATTCCTTTCCCTTGATTGTAGAAGAAAACAGCATAAGATAATTGCATATTTTATATCATTTTAACATAAAATCTGTCTTTCTCATTAAAAGACTAGTGAATAGGAATTTCCTAAACTTTTTATTTTGTTTTACTAAAAAATTATGCTAACATTACTTCCATATAGAAGTATAAAAAAATGTGAACACGTGTTCAATCAAATTGGATTATAATTCTAATAAAATATTTTAATATTACTAAAATACAGTTCTGAACTAATAAGTAAATCAAATTAATAGAATACTTGGGTTACTTAGATTATTGGATACTTGGGTTATCTTTAACTAAGGTATAATACTGAATTATGATTACCGGCATAGTTTTAATGTTAAATATATATTCCTTTATTCTTATTTTTATATGTTATATAATAGAATAGCTGTAACTTTGGGCCATGTTTGCAAATGTCCTAATTTTCATCTTTTTAAGAAGTTGTAAAAAAGAGTATGTGTAGCTGTTTGGTATTATTTATACTCATTAGCTTTACTTGTATGCTAGACCTAGTAATAAATGTCATTTCACTCTACAATGTAGAACTTAAATACCAAAAGTCATGTTAATATGGGTGATTGAAAATATATTAAGTTCAGTATTCCCAGACAAGGAAAATTATATATGCAAAGAAAGAGAATATGTTTTTGTTTATTAAGGGGGAAAGAGAGGGTTTTTTTGTTGTTGTTGTTTTATCCTACAGTGTCTGACATTTTCAGATGTGAAATAAAATAGTGAATGATAAAACCTGAGTGAAAATAGAAAGTCGAAGGTTTTGGGAAAGTTAGCTTAATTATTTTAGATTATAATCTCCACAAATAATGAATCTGATAAGAAAAAAAAAACATGGAAATGTTAAAATTTTACCAAGACTAGGTCAGTTTTTGTGGATGGTCAGTTAATATTGAAAACATGAAAGGAGTTTGTGAATTTTTTTGTGCCAAATATTAACAGTGCAAAACTAGATTTTTTTCTATTAAATAATAAATTACTTTGGATTATTCAGTCTGATCTTAACAAGATATAACAAGAAGTTCTTCTTTACCTTCCATATAATCCTCTCATGTGAGTAGCTCACCAGAATAACTCCTTATACTTTGAGCTGAATTTGTTATTCCCTGAATTATGTCCTCACTTCTGAAGGAGCTAGGCTACTGAAAAATTGCTACTGTTTTCTATGCTTACTTAAAACACTGTATCTCTGAATCAGCCAATAGTTAAGACACAACTTTTCATTGTTCTCGGCTATTGATGCTCCTATCTTAATGAAGTAAATAAATCTCCTTGATAACTCTTCCCAATATTAGGTCCTAAATTTAGAAAAATACAATTTTCAGGGTGTCCCTTACACCTAATACTGTCTTTGTGATACCTCAGATGATCATAGGAAAATCACAAATGTTTGTCTTTACTTTGCTGTATAAAAAATGCTGGAAATAATTATATTTCTTTGAGAGTCTCCACATTTCTTACATAGCTCAATATTACTGTAAGAGCCATAAGAGAAGGGCTGTTAATAAAAGCCTTTCCTAAGACAGTTTTGTTTAGGTAAAATGTATGTTTATAAATGTCCAGAGTGTACAGTCTCTGAAATACATACATCACACACACATACACACATCAGAGAAACATATAATCATATATATATATATATATATATACACACACACACATATATATACACACACACACAGAAATAGAATTGTTCCAGAGATTGTGCATTCCAGAATTCAAAAATATCCTTACTGTGTATTCTTAACCTCAGGAAACCATTAATAAAAATCCTTATGAATAGTTATATATTATACCCTAACATAAGACATTATTATTCCTCAGTCTGATATGTTTGGCCATCCAATAAATGTGCCATAGCCATTTAATCCTGTCCTCAAGAGGTAGTATTTATCGTTGTTGTTGTTGTTTGCATGCTTTTCTGACAGGTCTGTTATAAGCTATGGTCTAGAAATCAGACTTTCAACAAAGAAGGATAATTTTAGGACTTTAGTGTAAAGAATAATGGTAGAAATTAAACAGAACCCAGAACTAAATGTGTTACATTATATTTTTATTTGATTCCTGAGGGAGATGAGACATTTAGAGCAGGAAGGTCGAGATTTGGGATCAGCTCGTCAAATTGAGCTGATACCCTTCATCTGCCTCTTGTGAATGAATGTGAACTTGGGCATCCTCTAGACAATCCTCAACTCTCCTGGCTTTACTTTCCTTAGATGTCAAATGAGGAAAATAATATCCAAAAAATAATCTAGGTAAAATGTTTAGTTCAATAACTGGCATGTGATAAGAATTAAATAAATTATAAATTTGATCCAAAAAGGGAAATTCAAAATGAGGGAGAAGCAGCATTATATGTCTGCTCTTCTGACATGTCTGAACACTCTTTACACTTAATTACAGAGAAATTTTGAGAGATTGAGAGCCAGAGAAACAAACATGACTGTTAATATCAAAGTATTAATACCTGTGCACTTTACTTTCTAATTTCTCATATAAGCACTTTAAAAGTCAGCATATGATATGTCTTCAAGTTTATGTTGAGGATATAAAATAGTTTTTAACTTTGCCACATACTCAAATCAGCTATGGAGTTTTAAAAACAAACATGCTTCATCCTACCTTAGATCTGATGAATCAGAATGTTTGAAGTAAAATATTTTTACAAATCTTCACCAAAAAATTCAATAGGTAGTAAAAGTTGAAAGACTGATCACAATAACTGAAGCTTTCATATGAATGGCCTTTTGCCAGTTTACTCATTTTCTAGCTTGAACAAATGAGTTTGTGAAGACATAAAATCAGGAGAGAATATTTTACCTAGATACTCCAAAAATGGCACTTTTTCGCCAGGACAGAGAGTGAAGTAATACCCCCAAACCCAAGCATTACATGAGACTTCAGATGGTACCTTCACAGTGACACTGAGTGGTGTTTTTTTGTTCAGCCCATCCTTGCCAGGGATGTTTCCTTAGTGACAATAGCATAGTCTTCAGCAAAGTGTGAACTTTAGGAAATACATGTACGTATAAAAGGAGGACAACTCTCAGCAATTAGTTTCTTTGTAGGTGAGTACAGCAAATTAAACCAGATTCCCAAGAGTGGCAAATTAAGAGATCACTTGAAAGTCATCAGGAAAAAAGGCATCTTGTAGGACAAGTTCAAAACTAAAGATTGAATTTTAATAGTTACTGTGTATTAAGTGCCAGTCTCTTTGTATATCTTAAACTCCTATTGTGGCTCAAAAAAGAAAAAAAAAAAAAACTCTAAGAAATTTGTTCAAGTTCACACAGTTAGCAACTGGAAAATTCTGGATTTAAACTTAGCTTTTTCAAGTTTCTAAGTTTTTTTTCAAAAATTCACATAGTTTTAAGAAATCTAAACTTCACTACCAAGTAATCTACCCAGGCTTTAGGTTTATAGAGTAGATGCTTAGGACGTACTAAGTTTTTAAGAGGTTAAGAAAATAAGTTTACTGCATTCCTTTGATACTGCTAGGGAATAAAATAAGAAAAGCATTGGTGACAATTTTTTGTAGTTGGAACCAGGTATACCATTTTTATTTTTTCATTTTCAAGAGCAATACAGAAAAGGAGATTCAATGATGTGTGTTCTGGTAGTGGTTGCTTTGTACCACTTTAGAATCCATTTTGCTAAAAGAGAGAAAAAAAAAAAAAGGAACCCCTTTCTTAAAAACTCTAAGTGGCCAAATGCTCATTTTGAAATAATTAAACCTCAAAATTCAGTTCAATAGAATGTAATTAAGTTCTTCTGTGAAAACCAAAGTGAAACTGTTTTAGTTTTTATATTTTCTGAAAAGCCAAAATTCTGGTCTTTGCTAGCATTTTTAGAAACTTTTTTTTAAAGTTTCCCTGCTTGCTCATTACTAACTCATCTGCATAATGAAGTTAAAATATCATTGAGAAAATGCTTTGTAACCAATAGAGAATTTAATTTTGCCTGTTTGGAAAATGCTAGTTATAATAGCACACAATATAATCTAAACTTATATTACGCATGTCCTGATTATCAAAGTTAAAATAATATGCGATGTATTACTCTCTAATATCCAGTGTTACAACTGTTTAATAATAACTGTTTCTATTTCCCTTTAAGAGTGGGATAGCAGCAATAACAGAAAAGTTGTATACCTTAAGTATAGTATAAGACTTCAAGGTGAACTGCATTCCAAGTAGTAGTTTAAAATGTTAGTATCATCTAGTCCCTTGAATAATGCAAGAGGCAAGATGTATCACCATGAACATTCATCTCTTTGCACTGAAGTGAGAGATACAAAGACCTCTACCACACCCAGTAGAGAGATGTGCTGAGGCATTCAAGTGTCAAAGATACTAAGCTGTCTGGGGCAGATATTTAGAGTCTTCAGGTCTAGGAAAATAGATTTCCAGCTGTGCATGATTTAAAGTAAAATTTACAGAATGATCAAAGAGAAATAAGGTACAGTGGATTATAGTAGCTATTGTTCTCGGCTACCCACCATAGTTTATTTTTCTAGTTCTTGTATTAATAACTCTGCAGTAGTTCCCCCTTATCTGCTGTTTAACTTGTCATGGTTTCAGTACCTGCAGACAAACATGGTCTGAAAATATTAAACGGAAAATTTCAGAAATAAACAATTCATAAATTTTAAATTGCATGCCATTCTAAGTAGTGTGAGGAAATCTCTTGCTATACTTCTCCATCCCTTCTTTCTCATTGTAATAATTCTTTTGAATACAGTATCTCCTTACTAAATTCAGATTTCCTTTTTTGTCTTTGAAAAGGAGGGCCACAGTCAAGGAAAAGAAGAGGCAAGGAGGGATAAGAAGTAAAAGGAGGGGATGTTTTAATAGCACTGAATTTATAGCTCAATTCCGGAAGCCCTAGTATCTGAAGCCTTACAATTGTGTAATCCATAACCTTTGACTTCGGCATGTAGTTTATGTTAGGGTAGCTTTCAACTGTACCATCCACTCCTTTGTCTTCCCAGGTCTTTGCTTTCCCTGGCAAAACTGATAATATTTTGTATTAGAGGTCTGAAACTTTTCAAAATTCAAATGTCATGGATTGAAACTCCGTCTGTTCTTGCACAGTGTGGGAATCAGGGAGAAAGTGCTATTTAGTAGTCTAAAGTCCCTAGAAAGAAATTTCTCTTTCAATGTAATTTTCACATTCATATGAAAATTTAGAGATGCTTTTGTGTTTAATAGCTCATCTACAAAAATGCAAAATATATGTGGATATGAATGATAATGTGTGAGGCAGTATAATAGAGTAAAAAGACATGTCTTATGTAGCAATGCAAATTTGAATTTAAATCCCAGTTGTGTGATCTTTTCTAAATAACTTCTCCATCTGTAAAAGAAAATATATCTACTTTATTATTAGATTGTTGTGATGACTAAATGAGATAATGTTGAAATGTTTTACATGGAACTTGGCCCATAATAAGTACTGAATAAATAATGTTTGCTATTGTCATTTCCATTCTTTGTAAGCTTAAGTGTAGCATTCAGAAGTAAGCACTCTATTTTTATTTTGTTGAGAAAGATGCATATTAGAATCCTTATTCCTTCCATAGAGATAAGAAAAAGTTAGGGAGATGACAAATGGAGAGCTTTCTTTTTTTTTTTTATTAATTCATCCCACATTTAAATTTTTGCATCATCTCTGATGCAAAAAAGCAGATTAGTTCTTGGTTCCCATTACATTTGTCTTGGTCAGCTCACATATTTATAGTTATCTAATAACCTTAAAATGCATACCATCACTCAATAGGCTTACAGCATATCTTTGGATCTCAAATGCAAAGATTCTAATTCCATAGTTCTGGGGTGAGTCTTGACAATTTAATTTTTAACACATGCTCTCGGAAGTGAAATAAATTATTAGATAGCCATGCAGAACTACTGTTTCCCTAAACACCATGCTACTTCATGACTATTTTACTAGAACATTTTATCTATTCACTTGATCATTTTGTCTTGGAAAATTGCTATAAACTCCTCACAATCCTGTTCAGGTATTGTTTAGGCACTGATCCTTTGTCCAAGCCTTCCTCTATTCCTCCTTCTCTTCACTAGGTGTTTAATATATTTCTCCTCTGTATTAATTCTGTGCCTTGAAGATACTTATTTTAGTTCTTATTTCATATTGCATCTTTATTTTTAATCATCACAAATAAAGTATAAACTCTTGAAGAGTTGATAATCACCTTTTGTATTAGTGGTTACCAAAATACTTGTCATATGATAAATGGAGAATAAACAGTTGTTAAACCTCAGCATTTCTTGCACGGATCCTAAGAGTAAGGAACAAGTCTTGGTTCTATCCATTTTCCTTTTTTTTTTCCATCCCATTCACTATAAGGATATGAACTTCTACATAGGGTTTCCCTAAGACATACCTTAATAGGTAGAGAAGAGAGAGATCTTGAATGATTGTAAAGGTAGAGTTGCCACTTCTCTCTCTATTCCATGATTTTTTGATCTAGAAAATACATACACTATCCCACCATCAATAAATAAATCAAGCTGTGGAAAACCACTTATAATAGATTGATTTACAAAGTCAACTAAATTATTAACTTTTACTGTGGACTCTTTCTTTCAAATAGGGGAGTTCACTTGAGAATTTAAAAAAAAATGCAGACTGTTTTGCGAGTTCTGGGATCACAGAAATGAAGATGCCTATACAATAAAACAAACTCTACCTTTGTCCTTGTGTTTTTCCTAAATCTCTACCTCTTCTTTTAGTAATTGTCCTAAGATCAAGGAGTTATGAATGATAGCTTAATCATTTCTAATTGAGAATTTGTAGCCACTAAAATGGGTTGCTTTGAGAAAATTATTTTCTCAAAGAATTTATCTGAAGTTATATGCTCCTTATCAAGAGAACTACATATATATATTCCAAAGTTCCTTTCATTTTTCTCATGCAATGTCAATACATAGGCAGTTTCCTGTATATAGGTAAAAGCATATTTAGGAAACAAGGAAAGGGAGGAAGGAGATAATTCCCTTATTCCTAACTATAAAACTCCATTTGCCTATGTGTAATACGTAAATCTTTACATATTATCTGTACAGATTTTCATCTTATGCCAATAAATTTTCCAATCTAATTTCTTTCTGGTTTGGTCATATGAGTATAATTCAAATAATTTTCAATAAGCTTTATGCACAATAAAAAGAGCAAAGACATTTTGTCAGTTTAAATTATTTTTTAAGACAGTAAAAAATTAAATTATGAAGGTTGACCTAACTAAGATGTAACAAATAATATTCTCAGTGATGTGGAAGATCTCTCCCAATAGTAGTGATATTATATCAAGTGATATCAAGTATTATTTAACAAGATCATTGCTTAGTGATAATAACAATTACTTAAAAAGCAACTTTAGACTACCATTTGGCAGAATTTTTCTGACACTGAGTATTAAAGTGTAGCTTATATCATTAAACATTTTTCATCACACATTGTCCATGACACTATTTACTGTGTCAACGCACAGCTCAAGGCTCAAATCAGCTCTTTAAATACCTGATAAATCATCATTTACTAAACTTGAGAACTTTGTATGGAAAAATGAGACTTGAGCCACCTGAAAATTTGGGGGCTAGTTAAGTCAACACACTAATTTTTTTCCCTCAATCCAAATAAAGCATTTTGGAAATATGCAGACTGGCTTTAAAAATAATTTCTATAAAGTCAGAGTTTTCGTGGGTAACTCAAAAGGATTCTACCTTATATAAAATGAATATTAAGGACTAAGGAAGAAATATGATTAAAGTGGATATCTCAAGTTTAGCATTTTTTGAGGTATATTGCTCCTTGAGGTATTAATAGAAATTAAATCATTTCCATATTTCATGAAAACTTACATGCGAAAGTATCCATACTTCTTTAAAGAAAATTAAAACAATATGTCCCAAAACATAAAGAATGCTTAACCTCAAACCTAGTAAGTAATCTTTAACATAGATCTTGAATTTTGTAGTAAATGGCCATTGTTCTGCCCTATATTTTAAAGGTTGAAGGTTAACACTTTTGGGTCTAGTAGAATAACAAGGTAGAAACACTACTTAGGCATTTTTCAATTGACTAAACTGTGAGTTGAGACTGAATTGCCTACAAAAAACTGGAGTGAATAAACAATTTTCACATGTGAGTAAAATAAATGTAAGAAATATGGCCAATTATTAACTCATCAGCATTCTGCAACATTACTTTCAAAGGATAGGAGACAAATTGAAATGAAATAAGAAAGTATATAGAGGTTTCTGTTTTTGTTCTAATGATTGTGTATAGGTGCCAGGAGAGAATAACATTCGGAAACAAATAACTGTGTAGTTATACATTCAGCAGACAGATTTTTTTTTAGGTCCAATACATGGTCTTTTTACTAACTAATCTTAAAACAATATAATGAAGCCAAGCAATGATTATTTCCGAACATCCGTAGGCATTTTCTTAATAAAGACGTAATTCTAATTCATGCCTTTAGGATTCCTTTAATAATTACATGGCTAATAAACTATTGCTTTTCCTCGTGTACATATAAAGAAAAATACCAAGTTGTTCTTTATGAGAACATTTCATAGTATTATTAGAAGCATTTGTTTTGCATTCTACACTTGCAAAGTACTTAATGATCTCCCATTGTTTGTGAATCCCAATGTGCTTTTGAGGTAAGTCTTCTAACATTTTCATTTTATAGATTTTCATTTAAATAACAGTAATAAAATACTTTTATTTCTGTATAGAGCATAAAATATATATGTATCCTTACATAGTATATATACACATATCACATGCATGCAATTCAACACTTTTACATTTTTTTCTTAATAGAATTCTATTTTATAATTTCCTCTGTCAAAGGGCACTTTCATTTTGAAAGCTATGCTTCCTTCAGCTACTAGGAATATGGTTATGATACATGGAATAGAAAAATTAGAAGCTTTTAATAATACTTATAGCTAATATTTGTTAGGTTATTTTTGTTTCATATGGTATATAACAAATTTGCCTGCATTTTACTCATATGGTCCCCTCACATCAATCCCTTAAGGTGGTTATATTATTGTTCCCATTTTACAGATAAGGGCACTGATGTACAAAGAAGGTAAATAAGTTTCCCAAGCAAGTAAGCAAGTAAAAAGAGCCAAGATTTGAAACATTACAATGTACCTCCAGTGTCTGTTTTTTAATGACTGGGTCAATCCCTCTCAGTGCTAGTTTGGCAATAAATCGTCATCTTGAACATTGAAAGTTACTTCCCTTCTTTGAGCCTCAGGTTCCTTTTTTAAAAACTTGAGTAGCAGTGTTGCAACTTTTAGGATACTCACAACCCAAATATTCTGCCTAAAGGAGTAGTAGTCTTAGAAGTGAGAGTTTTAGTGGTAAAAATAAGTTTCCATTTACTGAGCACCTACTGTGTACCAGGAGCACCATGAACATTAGTTTCTCTAATCCTCATAAGTTTCCAAGACATATACCACATCTCCCATTTTATAGTTCAGAAAATTAAAGACCAGAAAGATTAAGTAAATTTCCCAAGATCATGTAACTAGTAAATGGAATATCTGAGGTAAAAATTCTACTGTATATGAGTCAAATTTTTTTAATATCACCAAATATTGTAGGTAATTTTTATTGTATTTGACAAACCAAAAATCTCAGCCAGCGCATTACCATATACTTACTCAAACAAAGTAGATCTCTTTCTCTTTCAATTAGGGGCATTCAATATGCTTAAGTGTAAAACTCTTGAAATCAATATAGTTCCACTAAATTAAAAACAAGAAAAAAACAGGGCACACCTCAGTCATATTCTAGTACAGATGCTCCTCAATTTACAGTAGGGTCACATCCCTATAAACCCATTGCAAGTTGAAAATATCATTAAATCAAAACAGCATTCAATCTGTCTAACCTACTTAAATGGGTTCAGAATACTTAGATTAGCCTGCAGTTGAGCAAAATTGTCTAGCACAAAGTGTATTTTATGATAGAGCGTCGACTATCTCATGTACTTTATTGAACACTGTACTGAAAGTGAAAAACAGAATGGTTGTGTGGGTATTTACTATTAATATACACAACTGAAAGCACACTGGGCCCGAATATTGGAAGCATTGAACTAAAATTAATTGCTGGCTGATGGAAATGTCACAATAACAAGGTTATCAATTTTTCTCTCTTCTGCTGAGGCTGTAGAGGAGCTGGTGCAGGTTGAGTATCTCTTGTCAGAAATAAAGTGTTTCAGATTTCAGATTTCTTCTGATTTTGGAATATTTGTATACACGTAATGAGATATCTTGGGGATGGTACCCATGTCAAAACATGAAATCCACTTATGTTTCATATATACTCCATATACACAGCCTGGAGGTAATTTTAAACAATATTTCTAATAATTTTTAAAAATTACTAAATAAAGTCAGGTGTGAAATTTTCTAACTATGGCATCATGTCAATACTCAAAAATGTTTTGGATTTTGGAGCATTTAGGGTTTTGGATTTTTAGATTATGGATGCTCAACCTGTAGAAGGCACTGGGGCATCCACACTTGATAGTTTAGCAGGCATAGTTCTTCAGGAAGGTATCAAGTTTACACTAACAATTTGCTTCTTCTTTTCAGTATATATTTCTCTACAGCAAGCAGGAGTACCCTATATCAGCCTGTCAGCTCTTGCCAATATCTTCTAATTAATGTCCAATTCTTCTAACATCCAAACATCCCTCCTGCTAATAGTAGCAAATACCTCTGCTACTTTCTTTGTTGTAAAGCTTCTTGGTGCCCCAGGTTCAACTTCTTCTTCCCCTGCCTAAACATTGTTACTTCTTTCTTCCTCCAGGTTGATCAGCTCCTCATTGGAAAGCTCTTCAGCCTCAATGCCAACAAGCTCATGAATATCCTCTTCATCAATGTCCAATTCTAGCTGTTTCCCAAGCACTAATATCTTTTTACTTACTATATCATCAACAGCAGAATCCTTGTTAAAGCCTTTGAATGTGTTCACATATGTCTTCAAAACTTTCTTCCCAATGCCATTCATGCATTGCTGTGTGACTTCTTCCCATGCTGAAACAATGTTAAAACCTTTCCAAAACTTTGGGAGCATTTAGCCAGATTCAATCCCTTCAACAGCTGGTGCAAACATTTGGAGGAAATAGTGTGCTTTGAATGCAGCTATTGCGCCTTCACCCTTCGGTTGAATGTGTGTGGTTGTATTCAGTAGCAAACACACAACTAAAAATATTTGTTTTTGTTTCTATTTTTGTTTACTCACTTTTCCTGATTGCCTTTCTGAAGATCTCTCATAATCATCAAAACTATGAAAGTGAATATAGTGTTTCTTAAAAAGACTCTCAACAAATTTCACAAAATCTAGTTCTGAATGCCTGAAAGTTCCATCTCAAATGTAATATTTAATTAGGGTCACCAAATATTCAGGTTTGCCCCAGATAATTCCAGTTTATGTCTTTTTTACAGGCATAGTTTTATTAATGTATCTCCCTTTTGCTTTAAAGTGCCCCCCTATAGGGGAGTTATACCAGCAAATTATTTTTCCTGGCAGACATCCCTTCGTGAAGCTCTGATACACATATCAACATTGAGCCTTAGAAATTTGTCGCCAAGTTCTTCCATCCTCTGCAGAAGACTATTCTCATTTTGAGAATGGTTTCTGATTTGCCAGTGGACTCTACTAGAAGGTGTGCACTTGACCATGGGTCATCAAGTTCCTATGAGGACTGAGTTGCCCATCATGAGCTACGTGTTGACTGACCAACCAACTATAAAGTTGAGTGGACACAGAAGCTCTCTACCACCAAATAAAAGTTGCATCTATAAAGTTGGGCTCAGGCAGGTTCTTAAGACAGAAATAAATTTCATGAACAAGTGGCTCATGACCATGTTCCCTACTTCTGGTACATTTTTTGTTCTGTCCCACTTGGCATCTATGGTCTCATGGGAAGCCTCTTGTGACCAGTTGACTGAGGAATAAAAACAGCGTGTTTTAGAGATGATTCTGTGGGATATGTTAGCACCATCTGAAAGTGGGCAACTATAGCACTATATTATTTTTATTTTTTAAAATTATTTCAATACATTTAGGGGATGCAAGTGAAGTTTTGTTAGGATATATTGGATATATCCATGGTAAGATCTGTGCTTTTAGTGCATCTGTCATCCGAATAGTGTATGTTGTACCCAAAAAGTAATTTTTCATCCTTCACCCCATTACCCCATTCCCATCCTCCCACCTTTGGAGTCCCCAATGTCTATGACTCCATTCTGTATGACTACACATACTCATAGTTTAGCTCCCATTTTTTTTTCAGGAAGAGTCTCACTCTGTCACCCAGGCTGGAGTGCAGTGGCATTCACTGCAGCCTCAAACTCCTAGGTTCAAGCAGTCCTCCTGCCTCAGTCTCCCAAGTACCTAGAACTACAGGTGCGTGACATTATGCCCAGCTATTTTTTTTTAATAGAGCTGGAGTCTGACTTTGTTGCCCAGGCTGGTGTTGAATTCCTTCGCTTCAAGCCATCCTCCTGCCTCAGTCTCCCAAAGTGCTAGGATAATAGGCAGGAGCCACTGTGCCCAGCCTGAACAGGTAATTTTTTGTCCCTCATCTTGTTCCCACCCTCCTACTTTTGGAATCTCCAATGTCTATTATTCCACTCTGTGTGACCATGTTTAGCCATAGTTTTTAGCTCCACTTATAAGTGAGAAAATGCAGTATTTGTTTCTTCATTCCTGAGTTACTTCACTTAGGATAATGGCCTTCAACTTCCATCCATGGTGCTGCAAAAGATGTTATTTCCTTCTTTTCTATGGGTGAATAGGATTCCATGGTGTGTGTGTGTGTGTGTGTGTGTGTGTGTGTGTGTGTGTGTGTGTGTGACATTTTCTTTATCCACCTATCAGTTGGTGGACACTTAGGTTGATTCTGTATCTTTGTTATTGTGAATTGTGCTGCAATAAACATACAAGTGCAGGCATCTTTTTGATATTACTTTTTTTTTCCTTTGGGTATATACCCAGTAATGGGATTGCTGGATCAAAAGTTCAATCTATTTTTAGTTCTTTGAGGGTTCTCCATACAGTTTTCCATTGAGGTCATATTAATTTACATTCCCACCAACAGTGTATAAGTGTCCCCTTTTCACTACATCTGCATCAACATCTATTATTTTTTGACTTTTTAATAATGTGCATTCTTACTGGAGGAAGATGTATCTCATTGTGTTTTTAATTTGCGTTTCTCACCACAGCACTATAGATCCACTTAAGAGTGGCCCTGAGAATAGCTGTAAAGCCGATCCCTTGACATCAACAGAACTTTAAGAAGTATATCTGCTTCTTCAATTTTTCCTGAAAAGCATGATAGCCAAAGTACATATCTAATGAATGCATGGGAAATAGATAATGGTTTGGTTGATAGTCAGTACTAAAGTGAATATAACTGGAGCGTTTGTTACAGGGAGGTCTGAAGAAGATGTGTGTGGTTAATTCTCTCCAATAGCGTATAGCCTTTGAAGATATTAGATGCTAATACCATCTAATATCTAACCAAAGGGTAACTTCAGCAGATGAATAAGATGACCCATTTTGTAGATGTCAGTCAGTCAATTTTCCCAGCCACCATCTCCTAAATGGCCATTATCTCCTATAATTTAATGAAATTATAGCAGATCTCAAGGGTCCTTTTAATATTCTCTTGTCCTGTGATCAAAATTAATGGAAAACTATAATAGTCCAATACTGAGAGGACTACTAATGGCCCGGGTTCTTCAGGAACAACGTTTGAGGTCACTCTATCAGTCAGGATGTTCTGGTTGAAGGTAAAGGTAATAATGACATGGGTAGTACAAGAAGGAAGCTACAAACCAGGTAGGACCACATCACTGTTGCAGAAATAAGGATTGTGACAGCTATAAGGAGCTCTTCCTTATTTTGTTATGAATATATTTGTAAAATATTAGACAAATTTTCCCTCTCACTCTTCTGCCATCCAACATGAGCTATATTTAAGAGTAGTTAAACTTATACCTCTGTATTTAAGTTATAGCTACCAAAGGGGGAGATGTGCTTCAGAAGAGGAATGAACATCTTCCAAAGATGAACAAGTGATTTATGTGAATTTGTATCCACTTTTGGAGAAACAGTTTACTTTCAGTTGTTAGAGAGAGAGAGATGTTTCATGTTAAGAAGAAGTGTGGTTTTACTCTTGCTTTATTTGGAAGGTAAACATGATTCAAAAAGCAATGTATTGATGTCAATTTGAGGGGTGACTGTAGTGTAACTACATTTTTAAGAATTATTTTTCCTGTTAAAAATGATGCAGCTGCTAATGTACTTGAAGGTTGATGTGGGTACCACGTCCTGCTCTAGCTCTTGCTGTGGCTGATCTGCTCACTCTCTTTGTCAGCATGAGGTAGTTGTCTAGCATACAAGTTAAAGGTGGTGACAGATGTGGATTCCCACTTTGGTACTTGTAAAGTCTAGTTTGTCTTCACAGGCACCAGTTTGTCCTCGCTGTCCTCTGCTTCACACTAGTTTCTCCTCCCGAATTGCCAGCCTAGATAACAGATGAAGATGACAGCTTCTTCATGCCTACCATCATATACAGAGGTAACAGCCCTCCATAGATTTTTTCAGATCTCGCAGTTTTGTATAGTTTATTTTCTATAGGAGATTTTATTACATATTGATTATTGTGGTTTTTGCCAACCAATATGGTCATTTTAAGAATAATTCATATCAGGTGATCACATTAAATCTGAAAAAGACGCTTTAAACTCCTTGGAACTTTACCTCTAGCCTCAAACCAAGCACACATTTAGCTTCACTTTCTAAAATATGATCAAAATATATTTATAGCACTAGTATATTCTCAGATCTAAATTATCTCTACATATATTTTAATAGCAATGTTTAATATAAGTCTCTGGATGTGTTTACTATGATGCTATGAAATTATGGATAAAATAAAGTATTAGCATGTTTAAATATTATTTTCCTTGGGAGAGTGTTTTCAAATGAATGTGAAAGCCAGAATGAATAAAAACCATATGTTTAAGAAACACATCATAACCTTTAATTCTTTTTATAAAATAACTAACACCTACTAATCAAGCTCAGAAAGTGAAAGCCCAAAGATGTCATCATCTTTGTAATCCCAAGTGCACCTTTGAAGTTGTTTTTAATTTTTTTTTTTTTTTTGAGACAGAGTCTCACTCTGTTGCCCAGGCTAGAGTGAGTGCCGCGGTGTCAGCCTAGCTCACAGCAACCTCAAACTCCTGGGCTTAAGCGATCCTCCTGCCTCAGCCTCCCGAGTAGCTGGGACTATAGACATGCGCCACCATCCCCGGCTGCTAATTTTTTGTATATATATTTTTAGTTGGCCAGATAATTTCTTTCTATTTTTAGTAGAGATGGGGTCTCACTCTTGCTCAGGCTGGTCGCGAACTCCTGACCTCGAGCGATCCACCCGCCTCGGCCTCCCAGAGCGCTAGGATTACAGGCGTGAGCCACCGTGCCCGGCCGGTGTTGTTTTTAATTTTAAAAATAAATAATTTATTCTTTAATGAGGAAATTTCCAGTGTCCTTTCAAAGGTCTTGACCTCCAGATATGTTTTTCTCTACTACCATGCCCAATAAAACGTAATGTTTCCATGGCATGTGTTTAATATGGATTACTGAAATTTGAGTAAGAGGTTTTATTATTTATTTAAAAATACAAAGTATTTTTTCTTCACTAGTACTATACAGGCAAGAATTCAGGAAACCTATCATAGTACAAATATTTTTAAATTGTGTGTCTTTTTAACATGATACAGACATTTCTGGCATTTTGTGTGTATGTGTGTGTACATGAGTGTGTGTAATATTATTGGTAGATTATGTATACATGAATATCCATTTTCTGCATGCACCATCTATTACTACCATATAAAAATGGCATTAAATTTATTTTATTTTATTTTACTAAAGAATGTTCATGAAAAATCAGTAACTGTTTCTGGATGTTTAATTTTAATTTTAAAGAACTGGAATTTTTGCACATGGGACTTTTTTTTCCATTTTATGAACTGCAAACTCACATGGCATATTCATGTGTTTTAAATAATTTGCAATGTCTTGGAGAAATATTTAGATAAATACTTATTCAGAAGTTTTCTTTAATTACTGACACATGGGGAACACACAGGAAATTACCAACAAAAATATCATTTGACCCTCCATTATTTTCTTTAATTCAAAATATTATATTTTGCCCATGATGCTCTTAAAAAAATGTTACCCCATGATAGATGTATAATTTACACAACTTACCTTAAAAGCTATTATACTTAAATGAAGTTTTTACTATCAAGAGTTAAAACCTGAAATATATCATTTTCTAGAATTAATATTTTACATAGTCACCTTGATATCATACCAAATCACTGCATTCATAAACTTCAATAGTCCTGTGAAAATATCTAACACCCAAATAATAACTTAAATATATTTTTATAAATTTAGCTGGCTATCTAAATAATCTGATTTTTCATTTTGTGAAATGCTCTTAAATGTACAAAAATTTTTTAAATTTTAGAAAAGAAAATAATGGAGGGTCAAATGATACTTTTGTTGGTAATTTCCTGTGTATTCCCCATGTGTCAGTAATTAAAGAAAATATGAGATATATATTTTATACTTTAGTTTGTAATAATATGGGCTTTTAAACACTTTAAAATTGGATTTACTTTTTCTTTGGTTAGAACTAATATTTGATTATATAATATGCATATACACAAAATAGCATTCCCTTTTATTTTGATATTATTATAACTAATTCTTATTATATCAGATAAAATTCTATTGAATGCAAAAAAAAATTTATCTCATCATTGCAGACATGGTCATGGAAACAAAAAGAACATTTGAAATTAAAAAGGGTCACAATATCCATTTTTATACGTACATAGTGAATTTTGATTGAGGGTTGATTATGTTGAAAAATCTTAATAATAATAGTACTCCAAACTCTCCTAAATAGACAAGTGTCATTTAACTCTGATGCAGCTGGTGAGTGTTTGTGAGATTCATGCTAATGTCAATGATTTATTCAGTCAAAAAATAGCTTTTGAATGCCTACTATGTATCAGAAGCATTCTGGGATTACAGCAATAAACCAAAAAAGGTAAAAACTTTGCTCTCACAAAAATTGCAATATATTATAATGATCCAAATATTCCCCATTTTGAGATAAAAGGTGCTGTCAGTTGTTTTCCAGAAAAATATTAGCCACAGGCTTGCACATTGGCCTTCCATCCTGTCTTTCCCCTACACCATGGCTTCATTTTTATAGGCTAATTGAATTCTGCATGCTTATAGGGGGTACTCCATGTATTTTAATCACTGTGTTAATGTAACTACAATTATATGCTTTACTCATGGTGATAAGACTCACGGAAGACATTTCTTTCACATTAGCAGGAATGTTTGTGCCATTTCTGAACAGCTGTGTCACAGAATGAAGAAGGCACATCTAGGAAGATGTGCTTAATTTTAGCCTTATTTTTAACTAATAATAATATAAAAATTAAAATTGAAGTTAAAGACTATCATACCATGAAGGAGATTGCTAAGTTCACACTGATACTTAAAATACAACACAACACCTCCAAAATATTAATTAAGCAGCATGCTTTTATAACGTTGAAGCCCAAAAGATGATTTCGGAAGTCTTCAATAACAAAGCAGATATATAGTCAGAAGAATGTTTGCACAGTTTCCTATTAATGTTTTATTTGCCAACAATAATAAAGATCTCTATAGATAAGATAGTGATTTCCAATCAGAGAAATATATAAGGTTAGTAGCTTAATTAGGATAATGTGGAAAGATGATAACTATCTCTTATTCAATTTCAAATGGCTGATGTTTTAGCCAACTCAAAATGAATCATGAATGTTAGCTGATTTGCCTCAATTGAGAAAAAGAAAGCAAGGAGTAGTATATAGTTAGTCAAAAACGTGAAAAAGTATGAAGAAAAATGATATTTTGTGAGATTTAGCTACCATTTTGAACTAGGCTGAAATAAAACTGAAATAATTGCTTTTCTTCTAGGGTCCATAATAGAATACAAAGAATAATATTAACTGACAAGAACCTATTCATTGTGTAACATCATTTAAAAGACATCAAGATTCAAGATTCAAGGTGTCAAAAGAATATTCAAATAATACAAATAAAACACTCACTTTCATATTTACCAGAAATTACAGAATGGAAATTTTAGTAAATATATTAACCAATCATCAATAATGCAAAAATAGAAAAAAAAAACAAACATTGCTTATTACAGCATTCCATGAAGCGTATTCATTACAAAGAAGTTTTAGACTGATTGTTTTTTAGATTTGGGATAGAATTTCAAGGGCAGCATTTAAATTAATCACTTACTGTTTTTAATTCATAAACACTTTTAAGGATAGTAAAGGAACTCTGCAGAGATTACTGATGGAATGCTATTTCTTCACTAACCATGCACACACTTTGCCTGTCCTAAAGTATTAAGATAAAACCAAGCAGATTAATCAACATTTTCACCAAAACATGCTTCTGTAAAAATGATCATTTTACCAAGCACAGTAAATATGTTAGAATTTCTCTGAGATGTTAATCTGCTGAATCTTCCCTATTTATTGATGATGTTTTGAAGTCAGTGTAATACAACAAAAAGATCACTGATGAATTTTGATGGTACCACACCATCAAACTTTCAGACACTCTGTATTAATTTATACTTGAAAACCATCATGTTCAAATGACCTTTGGCATGATTGCATTATGTGTTAAATGAGACATTGATACCACCAAGCCAAATTGGATGACTTAATGTATTTTCTTTTTTTTCCTAGAACATATTTTTTAAAGGATAAAATTATTTGAGATCATAAACAAACACACATACAGACAATTGTGTAGCTGAATTTTGAATTATGCAAAGCTAGGACGTTGAGTAAGGATGGAAAGAATAGTTATTCTCTGTAAACTATAGGTTGGTAGATGAGATCACCATCAACTTACTTGTTGGCAAACCAGTAAAAAGTAAAAAAAAAAAAAACATTTCTAATTAATCTACACATATTCAATCAGCATCCATCCTCTTTACTTCTTCAACCACATTTGCTATCACTCATCTTCTACAGACAACTTCTTGCCATTTCTTAAACTTACCATTCATATTCATGCTCAGAGCCTTTTTTTATTTTTTCTCTATCTATAATGTTAATTCCCTGGCTGAATGTATGGCTCACATCTTCAGTCAACTTTGTACAGAGTTCTGCTCAAATATGATCTCCTCAAAACATCAGACCTGAAATACCATCATTGCCTCCTCACTTGTCCATCAGCCCTTGTTCTCTCCCACTGCTTTACTTTTTCCCCCTACAGTCGCCTGCCTCTGCCTCCACACAGGGTGTGGTTTTGCCTGTTTTCTTCCCTGATGAATCGCCAGTGCTACAATACAGCCTCACACAATGCAGAGTGTCAGTAAAGATATCTTGAAGAAATAACTATATAAATAAATGATTGAAAAAATGAGTGAGTGATTGGAAGAACAACAACAATTACATATTGGGCATGTGTTAAAAGTTGTTAGTAATAAGGAAACAGGGAATTGCAAGCAGGTGGTCTCCTTCATTCATGTTCTATTGCAGCTGCTTTGTCATAAAGATGAAGGCAGAGAAATTTGAGAGGATAATTTAACTAGTACACCTTGAGAGGGAGCTATTTTTTTCTTACTCAAAACCAACTTAAGAAGCAACTCTCTCAACCACAGGGCAGTCTGACAATTCAAATCACTGCTCTCTACAACTGTAAATTTTCTAAAGCAAACAAACAGGGATAAAAATGCTAGCAAAAACAACGGCCTTGTTTCCAAAGTGTCCAGGGGTAAACAAAAAATTTAAGGGCTAACCAGCTCACTATTTTTGATTTGAGAACCAAGAATTACTGTATGGCAAAATGTAGAACCTAGAGAACAAAAACAAAGATGAATATGAAAAAAAATCTTGCCTCTGGTCACCGAGGGCAAGTAGTTTGGGCAGGTAAAAAAGAAAGTACATTTATTACATTAGTCTATCTCCACATTCTGTTAAATAAACTCATTTATATTTTAACCAAACTTAATGTACTTTAATAGTGTATAACCTATAACGATTTCCCAAACCTTTTATTATTTTGTATGATTAAGAGAGTCATTTTGTTTGTTCTGAGGAATAAGTATGCACACTTTTCTTAAACTGCATTCACCTGCTATGAATATAAAATAAATGCTAGCTTTAGTGTATACATGAAAGTATTATGAAGTAGCCATAGATGAAGGGATACCAAATACTTTCATATTCATTAACCCATATAGCACACTTACATTTAATTGGATTGCATAAGCAATTCCATTTAGGAATACTTGGCAGTTAAATATTTGTTTTGAAAACTGCCAGAGGAGGCATTTAAAGTCCCCAAAATATTTCAAATCATTGTGGGATTACTATTTTCATCCAGTGATTGCTAAGAACCTTTACACTGTTGATTACTGCACCCTATTCAAAAGTAAGGGTAGTGGCCCATTTCAGATTTCCAATGTCCTAAGAGAGAAGAAACTTACACCTCAATTGCCTCAGCAACACAAACCAGTAGTCTAGCAGCCAATATTTGATCACGAAGAACAGAAGAAGTGATAGAACTGTTTATGACGAAAAAAAATTGGAAAAGAAAAGCCTTGGAGTAAAGGGGATGGTGAAATCTAAAGCCCTGGGAGAGACTGCATAAGGAAGAAGAGATGGAAAAACATTTCTTAGGAAGTTTCTGTGCAGAGAAAACTCTCACAAGCTTTATGCCAAAGCTGATAGTTGAACTTTGGTGCTTCCTCCGCCCCTAAGATTCTAAATAATTTCCATCAGGGATTCACTCCTCAAATAACCTCAAAAAATCATACAATCTAAGTGTAAATTTATCCTCAATACACAAAAGAAGCTCAAAGCCAAGTCCCCTCATTCCCTTTCCACAAAAATGTAACCCTATTGATGCTCTCTCCTTCATATACAAGAATTTCTGCTTTTTACATCAACCTAAGTTACTTTTCTCATCTTTGTTGCTTAAATTAGAGTCAAAATACTAATGATCTGTGGGCCATTTGAGGTACCCAGGTACACAGTTGTATTTTCTTTGACTTACAAAAGGAAAAAAAATTTAAATTAGAATGACTTACCTTTAATATGCATAATTTCTTATTACTGTGAAAAACTTGGAGACTCTGCTGTTATGCAAGGTTCCAAGTATATAGAGCCTAATAGATTTTCCTTCCGTATATTACACAGAACTACTCTTAGTGATCACTTACCATGACAACATCTATAAGTAATCTGGCCAGAATAGCACTAATGTTTGTGCTGTGATTTGAATGTCCTCTCCAAAACTTACGTTGAAATTTAATCACAAACATAATGGTATTAAGAGATGGCACTGTTAGGAAGTGAATAGGCCATGAGGCATTCACCTTTATGAACTGATTAATGTCATTAGTACAGAAGTGGGTTTGTTATCAGGAGAGAAGGTCCTCACTAGACACACCAACACCTTGATATTGGACTTCCAAACTTCTAGAATTGTGAGAAATACATTTATTTTCTTTACAAATTACCCAGTCTGTTAATATTCTATTATAGTAACACAAGACAAACTAAGTCATAAAAAGATTTAATTTTCTCAGCATTTAAGAATCAAATTAGAATGATATAAAATTGTAGAATAAAAGGAAAATATGTTTTTTTTATATACTGAAAAACATAACTGCCAATTGGGCTAAAAGTTATTTGCTTGATGTCAACATTTATAATACTGCACAACCTGTTTAAAATAGTAGACTTATTTTAATATCTGATAAGCTTGTGCAGCCAATTTTAATTTACCTAAATCTTTATAGACCTTCTCTTATGGTTAGACTTGTTCTATTCCATAAGTATACAGCCTGCTATACAAAACCATAGTTTCTTTTATTCATTTAAATTTTCCTTTCACTTTTTTCATATTTCAGAAGTAACAACCCTTTGATCTAGGATTATTCTGGGCTTGGTTATGAAAGCTACCAAAGAAAGAAATGACAGACATTTATTTACCATAGCAATAAGACTATAATGAAGAATAATGGTTGGACAGAAGTGCCTAACAGAGAGTAACTGCTTAAAACCAAACAGAACTATCCCTTTCACAGGCATGTGTACTAGATCTCTCTTCTTTTTTTATCCAAGAAAGTATACTGTTATCCTGATTTTATTTAAATGTGTAAATTATATAGGCATCATTTTTGTTATGTGACTTATTTGAAAGTGCCAAAATACTTATCATAGAACTAAGAAGGAGAGAAAAAGAGAGACAGAAAAAGAGAGAAACTGAGAATTAAATCCAGGAACATCGGCCGGGCGCGGTGGCTCACGCCTGTAATCCTAGCACTCTGGGAGGCCGAGGCGGGTGGATCGCTCGAGGTCAGGAGTTCGAGACCAGCTTGAGCAAGAGCGAGACCCCGTCTCTACTAAAAAAATAGAAAGAAATTATCTGGCCAACTAAAATATATATAGCAAAAATTAGCCGGGCATGGTGGCGCATGCCTGTAGTCCCAGCTACTCGGGAGGCTGAGGCAGTAGGATCGCTTAAGCCCAGGAGTTTGAGGTTGCTGTGAGCTAGGCTGATGCCACGGCACTCACTCTAGCCCAGGCAAAAAAGTGAGACACTGTCTCCAAAAAAATAAAAAAAATAAAAAAAAATAAATCCAGGAACATCTTAAACCAGTGTCCTAGTTTAGAAGCATTGAAAAACCATGGTCAGAGGATAGGCCCAGGTAAGAATTTCAATATTTAATAAAATTCTCTCTCAAAGATTTATAAGAGCCAATAAGTATCCATGGCAACTATTATTGGAACATCTTTTCATCTATGATATATCCCCAGCATCCACAACATCTTGGGAGTCTTTCACTTTGCCCGAGTTGAACCCTGTCATCTAGGCTGCTTGATCTCTGCATCTTGGTCCCTCTCTTCTCAACATGGTATAGTCTCCTATCTGGGGTTCTAGGTATGTCAGACTTTCTACTATGAGCTATTCTGTAAAGAGTCTACTCTTCTTCCACTCCGATTGTTCTTCTTGCAAAAACTTCATGCTACTTTAGACCCTTTTCTCCAGAGAATGTGTAAGAAGAAAGATAAATTGGCTAAAAGTGGAGGGTTGTAAACACTTGGAAGTCAAAAAAAATTTTCCCATTATATTTTTTTTAAACTTTGGAAATTTTGATAAAGACATGTTGGAAATTTTATCCATAAGTCCAAAGTCTCTTTTACTAGGAGTGTGTGCAACTTTACTTGGGATCCTTTGGAGGTGTGTAGTATGGAGTTTGGATAACTAACTCCTTGTTATGTAGCGTAGTCCCCACTTCTCCACAAGGAATATGTTCCAAGATCCCCAGTGGATGCCTAAAACTACAGATAGTGCTGCATCCTTTATATACTGTTTTTTTCCTATGCATACATACCTATGATAAAGTTTATTTATGAATTAGGCAGAGCCAAGAGATTAACAACAATAACTAATAATAAAATAGAATAATTATAAAAATGTGTTACAATAAAAATTATGCAAATGTGGTTTCTCCCTCTCTCTCAAAATATCTTAATGTTTTGTATTGACCAATTTTCAGACCCTGGTTGACTGTGTGGGTAACTGAAATTGCAGAGAGCAAAACCATGGATAAGGGGGGCCTACTGTAACTGGTAACTATAAGGAAAGAAAATATCAACAAAAAATTTAATCTCTTATCCCTCCAAACTTAGTGGTTTTGACAATAGGAGAAAAATAATTCTGGGAAGCAACTCCTAAATCCTGTTCAATATCGTAACTGTTTCAAATGAAGGACCAATCTCTACATCCATGCCCTCTCTCTCCTAACCATGCTTGAACCAGAGAAGCTCTAGGAAAGGAGTGACCAGTTGTATTCATTGTTCCTTTCTATGACATCCTCTACCTCCCTGAAGGCACGTGAGGATCTGCAACACCGAAATTGGTTCACACTCTGCCTCTGAGTATGGATGTGTCCTGATAAGAAATGGAAAACTTCTTTACTGAGTCTGTTGTGACATCCTCTGTTGATGCTGTTTTCAAATTTTCGAGACACCTCAGAATCATTTTTCATTTCCTCAATTTATTGACAGCCCACAGCATCTTTCTAATTTTAAATCCATAAGGGCCCTTAGAATGGGCCTTCTAATCTCTCATATAGTGATATCCTTTGCCTCTGAATCTGTCCATTTTTGCATAATCACAATGGTATGTTCCATCGATAACTTAAAATCATTTTCTCTTCCTTTTGACACAGCACTGCCTAAATATGTATATAAATTCTGAGAATTAGATTGAACTAGTGATTGCAAAGCTTGTTTAATGCTATTCTATAGTTGCTGTAAAGCAGCCAAGGACTCTGATTTGGCTGGCAGAGGCAGGTCTTTAAATAGTCCCAGCCTAACTGCCCCTGGCTTCTCTCTCTCCAGTAGGCTTCAGCGTCATAAGCAATTCAGAGTCCATTGAAAGAAAACAATATATATATTTCTGGAAAGGTTTTTTTAGATATTCTTACTTATTAAACATAAATGATATGTTTTAAGTTTATTTCTCTAAATGCATTTTCCCCTAAAAATGTAATTCTGCACTAAACATGCTCTACACACTAGCTCGAGAGCTTTCTGGTGGTTGTCAGGAACCAATGTGTCTTATCCTGTGTCTACTTTGCCTCTGTACAATATAAGCTTGGTTTTACTGGTAGTTGTGATGAAAATGTACCCCTGGTTCAGACTGAGGATAATGTAATGAACTTGTCATAAATGTGCTGTTGAGGATAAAGACCAGAGAAGGAAAAAACCTAACAGAGCCCACGGTGAGAAAGAACTTTATATATCTCCACCTGTTAAATCTGTAATTCTTTCAAATATACACATGTGCATAAGTGCATTTAGCATACATACCCAGAAGGGAAATATTCCCATCTCACAGAGTACAAAAATCCTGCAAGATACAGATACATATGCAAATGTGAGTGTTCTATAAATGGAACTCAGTGACTCTAGAAGAAAATTATGTATAAATTAAAAAAAACCCAGTTATTTAGATGCTATGATTCAGTAGAGGATGTATTTAGCAACAGAGATTATTTGGCAATAGACATTAATAAAGTGAGCCAAAAACAAGTTGACTCACAATAAACTTGCTAGTTTGGCTTAATAAAGGATTTGCTATGCATTTCTTTTGAGAAGCCTGCAAACCTTTAAAAATGAGTGCTCATCATACTGCTAAAATAGGATACCCACATGTTTTATTACTACCAATTAAAAAGCACAGGAATGGAGAAATTAAGAGCATTTAAGAGCAGAACTAAAAATAACTTTTATTTGAAAGTTTAACTTGCTTAAAGAAAAATATGAAAAACATGTTCACGGATTATTTCCCTTAGAATATTAAGACAAGGATGATTACACACTGCATTATAATATCTGGCAGAGGTTCATTTGATCACCATATTTTTAGAAATTTAATGTAAAAGAGAAATGCAAAACATTTATGCTCTGGGTTGCTATTTATATTCCTTGTGATGACATTCAAATAACTGGCAGCTTTCTGAGTAGTTGGCAGTTTCTACAAAATATGCCAAGGAAGGAGCACAACATTACTACTCTATTTCATGTCATGCTTTTCTAAAACATAAATAGTGAACTGTCACCACATGCTTTTGTACATCATTGCCATGGCAAACTCTTTGTAGAGTTTCTGAGCTTCTTTGAAAAGTAGGATCTAATCAGCACAAAAGAAGATAAAACGTCATCATTACTGTGGCCCTAATTATCTAGTTGGCAAAATAAACTACATATATAGAATCACATATTAAAATAAATTTGTTTAGTAAAACTAAGTGTTTTATTTCAGCTCAGCTTATGAACTGGTTAAAAATCAGCAAAGAAAACATTGATGGACCTTCTGTCACGTTTATTGAATTTTTGTTTCCAGTTAAAAAGGCTATTTTTCACTATAGAACATTTAGAAAATATAGTTTCAGTCTGTATAAAAATAGCTAACCATAACTAAACCATAATTATACACTATAAGACAGAACTTTTTTCTGTTATAGTATTTTGATATTTTTTTTCTTTTCTGCAGACACATTTAAGATTTATTTCCAATTTATTTAAATGTATCATAATAAGTACAACTCCACGTATTTCATTGTCAATAGAAATTTATTTTTAAAAAATCAAACGCTCAGAAAAAATCAGACAACCCTATCAAAAAGTGGGTAAAGGACATAGATAGAAATTTTTCAAAAGAAGATAGAAGAATGGCCAACAAACATATGAAAAAATGCTCAATATCTCTAATCATCAGGGAAATGCAAATCAAAACCACAATGAGATATCACTAACTCCAGTGAGAATGGCCTTTATCAAAAAGTCCCAAAACAATACATGTTGGCATGGATGCGGAGAGACAGGAACACATATACACTGCTGGTGGGACTGCAAACTAGTGCAACCCCTGTGGAAAGCAATATGGAGATACCTTAAACAGATACAAGCAGACCTACCATTTGATCCAGCAATCCCATTATTGGGCATCTACCCAAAAGAACAAAAGACATTGTATAAAAAAGACACCTACACCTGAATGTTTATAGCAGCACAATTCACAATTGCAAAGATGTGGAAACAACCCAAATGACCATCAATACATGAGTGGATTAATAAAATGTGGTATATGTATACCATGGAGTATTACTCAGCTATAAGAAATCACAGTGATATAGAATCTCTTATGTTCTCCTGGAAAGAGTTGGAATCCATTCTACTAAGTGATTATCCCAAGAATGGAAAAATATACCACATGTACTCATCAGCAAATTGGTTTCTCTGATCATCACCTAAAGTGCACATTTGGATGTTGGGTAGATGTGGTGGGGGGAGGGGATAGGTGTATACCTACATAATGAGTGTGATGTGCACTGTCTGGGGAATGGACATGCCTGAATCTCTGACTTGGGGGGGTGGGGCATGGGCAATATACATAACCTAAACTTTTGTACCCCCATAATAAGCTGAAATAAATAAATAAATAAATAAAAATAAAGATTGTCTATGCCCTCTAAAGAAAAAAATGCTTACATTTTTGTGATTATTTATTGTTGCCAAAATTTAGTGTAGATGCTTAAATTTATTTAAACAGAGGCTGGCAATGTTATGGACATTTTTGGCTGATTCCAAAGAATGTGCCTGAAAGTAAAAGTTTGTCCTAATTCTTCAAAAGAGTAAAAGGAGTGTCTAACACAGCACAATAAATCCACAGGGAAGTGAACTGATACAACTAATATATATATCATGTAAGTTTTCAAGGTATGTGTAGATTGAATTACAGGAAAAAGGTCATCCTCTAATAAGCCAATTAATATATTTTTTTAAAAAACATAAATGTGAAAGAATGCACTGTTTAGAATAAAGAGGAAGTGCAAATCAAACAAGCTCAATGGAAGGGTCCATCACAGAATTGGTGACAAAACGATCCACGGACCACATTCACACACACAGAATAGTTTGAAATAGAAACAGCCCTAACAGATAAACATTTTACTGCTACACAGCAGAGGAAGAGACTCTAAATATTCATACATTGAAGTTCAGAGAGCCTAGGAGGGTGCTATAAACAAAAACACTAGTGATATTGATTTTTAGTTTTAACAAGGAAAATTATCTTTTTGAAGAAGATCCTGATATGAATTAGATATTAGTTGTTAATTACTGCAGACATCCTAAGTGAAAATTCAGATTTCTTCCTCTGCTCACGACCTTTTGTCATGTTCTTGCTTCCCAAGCACATTCAGTTCTCCTGTCAATCCTTTACAATCACCATGTCTAATCAGCTATGGATATTGATCCTGACCAGATTCTAGCTAATATAAGTTAGCACTATAAGGCTTACCTTGTGGTCCACTTCTTTGGAGGAATATTATAATACATTATGTTTCAGTTAGATGACTGTACACATGATAGTCAACTTTGCTTATTGATAAAATAACATTCTAGTCTTATCTGAATGTATTCTTGGCCTGATCCCAAATCAAACAACTCCTTCTTAATCAAAACTAAATATTTGTATTCATTGAAAGAGGCTCTTATAATGTAATCCAAGTAAAGCATTTCCAGGGAATGGAATAATTTAAACCCATATGGGGGGGAATTAGAGGGGAACTGTTTATGGATCTGGGTTGAAGCATTCATTTAAGACCTCTACTCATGGCAAATTGAGGATTGAATTTGAAGAAACCCACTTACATAAGACATTTGTAAAACATAAAACTCACTCACCATTCCGACTCTCTTCATCAATAGCAACTATGGTAGCTGGTGGTCCTCCCCTAGCTAGTTTGCAATCTAAAGACAGAAAATAACCCAAAGTAATAATTAACAACTTCAGGGGCACTCATTCTGAAATCATATTCATTGAGATTTATATTGACATTTAAAAAAGATTCTTATAACCAAATTATTATGCATCAATACTGCAGACATATTATTATTTTAAAAATATTTTATAAGAACGACATAGATTCCTAATCATATCATAACACAATCATGTTGTACACCACAAAACTATTAAGATCTTCCTGAGAAAACACCAGCAGAGACCACTGGAGAGCAGAAGTCCTTCAGGACAGAGATAATGGGATGGAAATTTAACCCAAAGAAATAACATAAAGGGATGATTAACAAGGATAAATTGTAATTAAAGCTTCACAACAGAAACAAACATAATTGAACTTTAATTGTGATAAAGGGTCTAATTAAAGAGAGTGAATAGAATTTTAATAATGTTCTAAAGAGAATAAAACAAAGACAGACAAGCAATGCTCGTGAGATTGTTTGGGATTTTTTTTTTTTTCTTTTTGGTCTTCTTACCCTCATATTGCCAGTCTGGAGTCAAAAGTATAGAGTCACCAATGGAAGCAGATCAGAAAAATGGAAGAAAGAAAGGAAGAAAGAATATATGTATATGTTTAACAAGAGATTTAAAGATATAAAAAGCATTATACAATTACAGATACATCACCTAATGATTTGTGGAAATGGAATATATAAAATATTTATTTTAGATTTTGTAATTGTAATATAATATTAACACATTAACTTGATAATACATATCATTAGCATTTTAAAACTATTGTACACTTGAAAACAACATAAAGTACATTTATATGTTTCTTATGAAAAGATAAATACAAATTTTTATGAACAGTCTACTATCACTATGTTGAAAAAACCTTAATAATAAAGTGCCTGTCAATCAATAGTGATGATTAATTCATTATTTCAAACACTGTTAATACCCTGCCAAGTATCACATGATAATGAACATAAAAATAGCATCATGAGCTATAATATCCATGACAATTAAAATGCGAAAACTGTACCTGCGATGTCAAATGTACATTCCTGAGACATGAAGTACTCTCCTAGGAGGTATGCAATGAGGCCAATAGGGCTGTGTTATGCAGTTATATCTACATGGCACACTCATGTACAGTGTGCCAATTAATTTTGTTTAACGACATCCAAATATATGTGTTAAATGGCAGAAGATTTCAAGGTTTATTTATTTAGTTATTTATAAAAATTCTGCCATTTATTATGCACATGGGTGTGAATGCTTTGGTAAGCACTATTCTGTATTGAAAAGTACGTACTCTCGCATATGAAGCAAGGAAGTTGAGAGATCTACATTTTTTCTCTTTTCATCCTTGTCAATATTCAAGGGGTTCCAAGTCTTAACATTTTCAGATCTACAATAGCTCATACTCATTATGTTCCTTCCTCTCTTTCCTATATCCCCTGACACAGGTCAGCTCTTCACTGTTTGTCATCTCAACTCTTGCAATGGCTTCCTCACTGGTCTCCTAGAAGCCTTGTTTTCATCCTGCATTCACCTATTCTTTTCATGAGAATTATTTTCATGTATTCAAATCAAATGCAAAATAATGGCATTTCTCTCCACAATAACCTTACATGTTTCCTTTTGAGTAAAGAAAAAAATTATAATAGCATTCAAAGTTTTTCACATGGTGTCAACATCCTTTATTTAGAATTAAGTAACCTGTCCACATTCATATTAAACCATATACTCTTAATGGAATGCATCTTGTATTTCTCGGGTTTGTTACCTACATTCATTTTTGCCTTTATTTCTGCCTAGCAAATCTCTACTTCTCTTTGTAGAATTAGAGATTTCACCTATTAATATATCATGAAACTTTGACCAATCTCCCAGTCAGAATTTCTTTTACTCCCATGTTCTCATAATATTTTGTTTATCTAGTTGTACCTTCCTTTATGTATTCAAAACTCATTAATTAATCAGTCAGATGTGTAGATTACTTACTCAATTCTAAATATGAGAATAAAAAAAAAAGGCAACGGCTTCTTTCTTCAAGGATCTTAGGTGGCAGGGGTACAGACCAGAAGAACAAAGTTATACAAGCAACCATACAGGTATAATACAATGTGGTACGCATGGAGTCAGATCTTCAATAAATTTACTAACAACATAAATGACTAAAAGAAAAAAGAGACAATGCATGTGGAATGGAAATGAGATATAGCAAGATGGCACAGATGATTTGTGAAAAGAAAAAAGGAAACGTTACAAGTTCTTAAAGAAGCAAATTTTTGGATTAACAAATATAACTTCTGTTTGTATTTTTGAGAACAGTTTATTTTTCAAGACTACCCCCCCACACACACAATGTGCTACTGCCTTAGTTAAGACCATCATACCTACACAAAATAGATTAAAAGTCTGTAGAGGAATATATAGTTAATTGATAACTATATGGGCAGGCAGGATAAAAGAAAAGAAAAGAAGGGGGAAGTTAGGTAAAAATATTTTAAATACTTTCACCAGTTGGTTACTATTAACTTTAAGGATAGACTTCTCTAGGCAGCTAAGCCAAATAATACTCTTCATATTCCAGCCCTGTTTAACTCCCCAACCTTTCCCATTTTCATAGTTATTTCTCTAGTCAAGCCAATTTTTATGTTTGTGGCACTACCTGCTAAAATGCACTTTGTCTTCTTTTTGTTCTGGTTAGTGTTATTCTTCTTTCAAGAATCTGCCAAGGCATCACCTCTTCTAGAAAACCTTCCCTGTTGTCATTCTGGATTAAATGTCTCTTCTCTCTATTCCTGCAGTATACCCTGTATTCCACTGGATTAACTGTCCCATCAGGAAAATACTTATATGTCTTTTTCTATCAGAAGAGCTTCTTCAGACCAAGTATGTATCACATTAATCTTGGTAACTTCAGAACCTGACAAGAGCTTTTCCTGAAAGAATGTTTGTTGAATTTTTCTGAACTGTAATTAACCAAGTTATAATCTCCCATTGAACAGCCCTTCATGAAGGTGCTCAGAAGTCTGTCTTTATTATCGTTTTACTAGTGGAAACAGCACAGGAGTACATTTCCTCCCAGTCAGATCCCTTTAGATTACTCCCCTTAAACTTTATTCTTCTAGCAGATTCTAAATGCCCCCATGAGATATTTTCATGTACAATAAATACCTCTAGATCAATACAAAAATATTTTTTAAACTTTTTTAGACTCACAACACTAATTAAGAGAGGTGAGTCAGACACATAAAAATAACCTATTAATAACACTGTTTATAACAAAGTGTTTTGAAATGATGCTTTCATGAAAGTATAATTAATTAGCTTTGAAATTCACAAAACATTTTTAATAACAAGTATACTCAGAATTGTCTTGAAAAGAAAGTAATTTTGGATGGAATAGCCAAGGGTGTATTATACATGCAAAATATCCATATGGAGATCAAAGTGAGGACTAGAAAGCAATTTGGGGGAAGGTGAGCCTGTTCTCTATGGTCTATGGATAATCTGTCTGCCACGGGAAAGTCAGGTGAGCTGCTGACGCCTGTACCTTGGAAATGGGCTTCCTTAATCTATTTAATTTCACCCTTGACTGTCCTGGTTAAATCACAAATTCATTGTTTTTCATGGCTAAAATTTCTAACTTCTTAAGCCCCCACCCATTTCCCATATCCAATTTGTTATAAAGTACAGGACATGAATACCAATACCTGGATGCTCAGTGTGGCTTATTTCTGCAAATTTGTCATCAAGCTAAAAGTAAGCCATATGTCTTTAAATAATACTGTGGAACAAGTTGGATTTAAAATCCAAAAAGAAGAATTAGAATGAGACTTATGTAAAGACTGGTCTCAAAGATTCTATATCTGTGATACTCTGTTCTCATTGTGGCCTGAAGTTTAAGAACATGTTACAGATAGGTCAGTAAAAAGGCAATAATCCAGAATTTTCCAAGTAGGCTGATTTATTTCCAAGAAAAGAGAGCAGCCAAGAAGTACAACCTTATTTCTACCTTAGCCTATTCTCAAACTTCTTTTTAAGGCCAATGAATGTGGTTTCAATACAATTTCAAAACTATTCATATTTTTTTCCATATACTAACATGGTAATTGCAACCTATATGTCAATGACTTGAATATTATATTTCCTACCGTGACCTCTCTTCTGAGTCTGGATCCTATTGCCCAGACAACAACTGCACTTGTAATTTCAAAGTTTTCTTAAACATAGTACTCCAAATTGAATTCTAGTTGCTACTCCCAGCCTAAACTTGGACTCTTTTAGTATATATTATTTGAGTGAATAGCATGATTTTACATAAAGCAGCATAGACCAGAAACCAGGGAGTCACTTTTCCTGCCCATCTTTCTAGCCTTCCTAAATAAACCTATCACTAAGTCTTGAATTTAATTCTTAAAGGAAAAACTTCTCATATCCACCCATTGCTTTCAATCTCCAATAGTACCACATTGATCCTATCTCTTACCTAATCAAGTAGGTTTTCTTAACTACTCTCCCTACAATCTTGTCCCCACTCTAATTTTGCTTTCCATCTTTAACCAGAGTAATCTTTACAAATAAAAATTTGTTTCTTTTTTAATCATTTGCCATTTAAGCTAAAAACTAAGATATGCTTATGCCCTACATCCCTATGCATAATATGATTTTAGAACAAAAACTAAAATATTTTATATTGTCCTCTCCTTGCTCTTCAGTCTCATCTATTTCCATTCTCCTAGTTGCTTCCAGCAAAACTATTTCTGATCCCAGACTAGTAAGGCTCCCTAGACTAGGCAAGGTTACACACTCTCATAACTCTCTGCTTCATATCTATTTACAATTATTTGATTCCTCATGGACATAAAATTTAGTGACAACCCATACCTTGTTTCTATTCCTCCTGGTTGCGTCCCCAGGGCAGATTTCCTGGTATATAATTGCTTTTAAGCAATCATTTATTACATGCAGGAACTAAGAACCTCAAAAAAAATTTCAACAATAAAATTTTAAAAAGCACTCTGTATAACTTGGTCTTCCTTTTTTTTGTCTTTTTAAACTTTGAAATGTCATTCTAAAATACAAGTACAGCAGATGCTCAAATCATGTCTTTAGGTTCAACATCCTTTCATTGTAACATTGATGAGAAAAAAAAAAAAAGAGTTGGTTTCTGGTGGGGGCCACTGTCTGTGTAAAGTTTGCATGCTCTCCCCATGCCTGAGTAGGCTTCCCCTGGGCACTCTGGTTTCCTCCCGCATGCCAAAACTGTGCCAGTGAGGTTCATTGGCACATCTGCATGGTCCTGGGCTTAGTGAATGTGACTGTGATGTGAGGGCGTCCCATGATGGGATGGCATCCTGTCCAGGGCTGGCTCCTGTCTTGCCCCCTCAGCTGCCCAGACAAACTTCAGTTATCCACAGCCCATAAGTGGGTCAATAATTATCTTACTTGTTTTTATTGATCTTTATTAAATGTATGCATAGATCATATTTTGTCCATTTTAATATTAGAAATGTTTTGGTCTATATTTGGAAGTTTGGTGATGTTTTTGCAACCAGAAATATGCCATAGGAATTTAACTCTTGTTTTTATCAATTAGTCTATGATAAATTGTTTCCTTATACGGGTTTCATTATGGATGTTAAGACTTACTATAATGGGCAAACGATGGGCAACACATCAATATTCTAAGGATAGAATTATTGGTGTCATCTCTGCAGACATATGAGGCTATCATTAAAATAAGAAAGGTATAGATAATTCTGCAGGAATTTGGGATTATTTCAAACTAGTTAGGAAAGATTACAGAGAGCTCACAATAATAGAGAAAGAGTGGTAATGAAAAGAAAAGAAAGGAGAATATGGTCACTCGTTTTCAATTGTCTATAGTTTCTATTAGAATTCCACACTCTGATCATTCAATTGCTTGGACTGAAGAACTAATGTGGAGCAAGATTGTTCCAATATCCTATTAGTAGTCAGAATGTATTCCAAGCTGTTTCATGATTTTATCAAATTGTACCTAAAAGTAATAAACTAAAAGACGTCAGATACTGAAGTTTTTATGGTATCAAAGATCATACATGCTTTTCTGTCATCTTAGAATTTTAATTAAGATATTTCCTTACCAGATGCCTATAATTATCAGTGAATTACTCTAGCACCTAGCAGAGTATTTCACCTAACATAATCATTCAATAAATTTGTTGAATTAGGATATATCTTCCTCTATGGCAAATGAATAAAATGAATAACCCATCAAATCCTTACTATTAGTCATTTTAAATCTTTTGGGGATTGTTTTCAGACATTGACAAAATTTATTCCTAGTATAGGACAGTGGTTAAGAACATGTGCTTTGGAGTCAGAAAATCTAATTTTAAATCCTAACTTTGGCTTTTAATAGGTATATAATATTGGACACATTATTAACCTCTGTACTTCATTAATGGGGATAAGAGTAGGTATAACTATCTCATATACTTTTTACAACAAGGATAAAAATTAAATAATCTGTAGTAATTCCTTAGAATAGTGCCTGGCAAAATGTACAGACAGAATAGATACACATAGATACTTTTTTATAGTATCATTATTTTCACGAGGAATATATTTGGAGTGTATTTATTTATTTTTCCTTTGATCCAAGAAAAGACAGTAGAGAATCCCTTGGCTCTCCCTAAATTTTCAGTGAAGGCTGACCTTATTTATGTATGGGATTTTTTGGAATGCGTTCTTACTAAGAATAAAAGCAATTGCATGAAATGTCATTGATGGTCTGCAGGGACAGAAATCTCCTGGAATTCCTACCCCAGATGCCAACCTGGAAACATTATCCTGGATTGAATGAATTCATTAGAGAAAAAATAGAATCTTTGAACTTGAGGGAAAAAAAAAAAAAAAAAAAACTAATGGGATGCTCACAGTCCTTTGCTGGTCTCACTATAGCCCTAAAATATGTTGCTGTGACTGAGAAGAAATATCAAGGAAGAGGTGCAGATTTCTGAAATTTCTATTCTTGTCAACCTTCTTCTATTATTGGTTTTGAAATTTAGAGTCATCTGGTCTCTTTTGCTCAGGTGTTTGCATTTTCTCACACATATACACACACCCACACTGAATGGCTTGCTTAGTTCAAAGCAATTTAGCTTTGCATTCAAAGAGGGTACTGTGCTCTTTTTAGATTTCATGCTACGCAAACCTTTTATTTTCAATTTGCATGTCACAAGCAGCAGAACAGGGACTGTTCTCATTTTTCCTGTTCATCTTTGTTATATTCATTTCCAGGAAAAAAATACACACAGGGGTGAAATCTTAAGACAGGAACTCCTTGCATTCCATTTGGAATGTCTCATTCGAAAGAAAAAGAGTTTGATCTTGAAATTTATAAAATCATTGGAGCATAACTCTAAGTTATATCATCTAAAACTAAAGTCAACAAAGTCATCGAGTTAGGTCATGATGGAAGCAAAGTAAAATAAACTTAGTAAACTCAAGGGTGTATCAAGTAAGTCATATTCAATTCAATAATACGGTATGCTGTTTATGATTACTCTGTCTACATGAGCATTTACAGACTTCAGATTTCACCATGGAGGGAAACATATTTTATGATGTCTTAGTGTCATCATTAATTCAATTATACAATTTGATTAAGACTTGCCAACAACATAGTATAATAATACCAAATGAATTCATTAACAGTTATTGCTCTACATCACTGCTTTCATCAGGACAATTTACTATAGAGGCCTCGGCTCCCTCAATTTGTACTTTTAAAAATTTTCTATTTACTTCATTTTATTCTAATCGGTCTATCAACAACAGCAGACTTGCACATGGATGGCTTTTGGTGAGAGAGAAGAAGTCCATTCTCATTCTTAAGAAGCTGAAGGATCTAAGTAATGAAAAGAAAGAAAAGTGAGGGGCTTCATGAAGAAGGAAGGACAGGAAATAAATTGTCAATAGATGAAGTAAATTGCTCAGAAGATAAATTGCTCAGAAGATGAAGTAAATCATTTAGGGTTGTTTTTGTTCACTGGGGAATACTACTTTATTAATTTGTAATTTTATGCAATTGCATTGTCAAAACATGTTAGTCTTTGTACCCAAATATAATCCTCTTACATATAATTCATACTGTATGAGTTAGAAACTGTTTGGATGTCCCTTACATTGATGGTTAGAATTCTTTCCTTGGCTAAACTTCCAGTAAGGAACTGTTATTACATTTGGGGAATTTAAAATGGATGGAATAATTCTTAGTCCAAGGCGTAATATCACCACTGACATCAGAATTTGTGGAGTGTTGTAGTTACTGTAGCTTCTTCAAGACAGACTGCCTAGGTTTAGTACTAGCCTCATTTAACCCTTGCTCACTTTCAAGACCTTTCGTAGTTATGTAAACTCTCTGTAGCTCAGTTGCATTATTGGTAAACCAGATGCAATTTTACAGAGTAATGCCTGGCATATATTAGGTTATTAAGTATGAAGTGTCCAATTTCCTTAAGTACTTAGTTTGACAGTTGATATCTCAGACAATTCACTTTGACATTTGTTTTATTTTTATTGTGAAGATACTTCCTCAGTCTTTCAAACACATGGTTTAGCTTGTGTTTATCTTTCAAATTTTTTTAGAGCAATTTTTGTAAAACCATGGGTAAGTCAAAAATTCATGTTGTTTTCAAATATGAGTTCCATACTGGAACAAATGCAGTGCAGACAGCTCGAAATAGCAATGAAGTGTTTGGGAAGGATGTCGCTAATGAACGCACAGTACAGTTGATGGTTTGAGAAGTTCCATTCTGGTTATTTTAATCTTGAAAATGAGCCACGTGGGCAACCTGAGGCCAAGGTGGATAATGGTTACCTGAAAGCTGTAGTGGAACAGAATCTATCTCAACCTATGCGTGAATCAGCAGTAAGGTTTGATGTTATATTCTAACAATATTGGACCATTTGAAACAAATCAGCAAGGACAAGAAGCTGGATAGATGGGTTCCGCATGAATTAAATGAGCAGCAGAAGAGAAATCATCTCGAAGCTTGACTTTCTTGGCTGTCATGACATAAAGGTGAACCATTTCTATCCTGTATTGTTATGTGTAATGAAAAATTGATTCTTTTGGACAATCACAAGCATTCAGCACAATGGCTGGATAAAGACGAAGTGCAAAACTTTAGTCCCAAAACAAATATATTCACCCAAACAAGCTAATGGTGTCTTTTTGGTAGTCTAGCACTGGTATTATGCACTACAGCTTCATGAAACCTGGTCAGTTGATTACAGCAAATGTCTACTGCAACCAATTGGATGAAATGATGAGGATGCTTGTGATTAAGTGACCAAGATTGGTCAATAGAGACAGGTCAATCTCTTGCAAGACAAAGCTCGACCACATGTAGCACAAACAAGCTGTGGAAACGCTTTTTTCAATTTCATCACCACTCACTCTCCAGGGTTCTTTGCTGCTGGCATAAACAAGTTACCTTAAGAGGGCAAAACTGTGTGGATAGTTTACATGCATAATTTGATTAATTGTACTGCTTCTTGTTTGAGATATAATAAACTACATGTTTGATTTGAAATTGGACATTTCGTATTTAATAACCTATAGAAATACTTTCTAAGTTATTTTTAGGTAAATTTTTATTCTAACCAAATAAGGAAATCACATCCAATCACATATGTCTACATTTTAAAAGCAATGATTTTTACATATTTTGAATATTTCAGTAACAGTTTCTTACATTTTTAACATCAAAGGAAAGCTATATGTACATCAGATTAGGCTTGGGATATATGCTAGCATTTTTGGCGTGCAGTTAACATACTACTGGAATAGTAACTGAATACATTTAATTATATGACCATAGACTGTTAAGAATATATAGGGATAACTGAATCATGCAAACACTTTCCTTTTAAAAATTATTAGAAGAATGTGTATCAGTAAGCTAAAAATAACTCTTTTGATAACCTAATATAAAATAGACAGTGTACACCATCTAGACACTCTGTATAAGATATCACTGTCTGTTATTCTTAAATCTCCCTAAAAAGCTTTTTCTGTTGTTTAGTTTGTTTTACCACATTATCCAACTTCTCTTTGTGTTTTGTAATTAAAATACAAAGGAGGAAGAAAAGGATAAGGATTTGGGTCCATGAGGAAGACAAAATTATTCAACACTTTATGAAAAGCAGTTAAAGAGTTTACATCCATGTTGTGTCTGCAAGCTAATTTGCTATTTTGTTTTCTAATTATTCCTAATGAGAATGCTCAGAGGAAATTCTCAATCATGATTCTTAAAAGATACTCAACAATGTCAAAAGATAAAAGCTGCTGTATCCACATCACAGTTTAAAATTACATTCTTCAAACAGAGAGATTCCTTTGTTTACAGACTACTTTGACTCTTTAAATGACATTCTTTGTCACAAACCAATTATGCGTACCTAAGCTGTAGTGAAAAGGCAAACTGTGGATTAAGTTATAAAGCAAAAATTGCAAGCCTTTAGTTACTTATAATATTAAAGAACATATCCATGTAACATCATATGTTTTCTAGTTGTGACATACTGCAGAATGAAACAGATCTGTGAGATTTACAAGACACAGTGTATTGAGTAATTTTCCTACTTAAATGAAATAGTATAGGCTCATATTTCTGGATCCTCAGGAGAGCATGCTAATATTTAACTTTCTGTTTCATCAGCTAGGATATAACTATTTTTCACTTATGTATGAAGCAGGGAAGTTGCTAGAAGTAGCAGGAAAAAAGTACTCAGTATCACTGGCTGGCAGAGGAAGTTTATATATTTGAATATATACAGGTAACAGGAAATTTAGCAATATTTTTCCATTGCCTTATTTCTCAATGCCATGAAGAGAGTTAGGTCTTAGGTTCTATTATGAAAGGAAAAAGTCTGAGGTAGAAGGGGTAGTAGCTAAGGCTGAGAGTAATAGAAGAAAAACATCTAAAAAAATAACAAAAACAAAAAATGGACTTTCCTACTTTCTTCATATCTCTCGTCTTACTTTCTCAGAGCTTTTTCTGACAAAACTCCACCTAACAACAGCTTCCTGAGGGTCATACAGCCAGAAGTCACTCCAGAGGAATGTTGAATATAGAACAGCAAACTCCAAGTGAACATATATCCTATTTTTTCGCAATAAAGAGAAAGTGACAGGGGTGACGTCTACATGTGTCAACTATTTTAAAAATGATATTTCATTTAATGAGTAATCCTCTTAAAGTAGATCATATGAACTAGGTCATTCTTGCCATATCCAACTAAAACAGAGTCAAGAAGCCAGGAAGATAAAGCACTCTGGACACATAACATTGCTCTAGAAATGTAATTCTCTCCAAGTCCAGCTGCTGAAACTGCCTGTCATAACATGAGACCAGTTTTATCTAAAACTGCTGAGATAACTTGCTGCAACTCTGGGACAACTAATTTTGCCCACTGCCCTTGCTCATCAATCTGAGCTTGCCAGTTCCCAGAAGAACCTTACTAGTGTCAATGAACTTTCTCAAAGAGCAGAACGTAACATTTCTTCTTTTTATGAAACCTCCAACCTTCTCCTTGGTATTTTTGGACATCCCAAAGGCCACCTGGTCTGCATGAATGTCCTTAATTGCAGTTCTTTCTTCTCAAATGAAACATTAAATTTAGACTCTTTACATTTTTGACTTCAACAATATCTTTCTGCATCAGAAACCTTGCAGAGAGTAATATCAAAGCCAAGTCAGGACAGTAATCTGATCTGACATATCTTGAGCAGGAAGAAAAATTTTATTGGCAAATTTAGCAGAAGGCACTATGGCCCCAGGTTGAAATATACATACGTACAAATGAATTCCTTCAAGAAAAGTGTGCTAGGATGACAATTTTGACATTGGCCATAAGAATAAAAGCATATTATTGATAAACTGCATTTCTTTTGGGCTTGGAAGATTTCTTTAGAATTCTCACAAACTGAAAATAATAAAGTACTGAAATGAAGTATTTTACCACCCTTGGCATTTAGAGATGATATTTTTGAGTTTGCTATCCTCATGTACAACATATAATGAAGAAAGCTTTATGTTCTGCTGAGTTTAGCACTCACAGGCTCATTTTTAGATAATCCTCTATAGAGATGCCCGCAGTTTTGAAGAGCTGCTGCTATTTACCAGCCCTTCTCAAGGGTGGGACCCTAAATTTTATTTCTTTATGTTTGCTCATATCACACATTTTGCCAACAGTAAGCCCAAAGAACGCGTTATAGTTTGTAACTACTTCCCTCTGCTTTCCAAGCTACATGGTTTCTTATTTTACAATCAGCCATCCATTCTCGGTATTGTATGTCTAGTGGCATACACACAGCAGTTTTCTCTACCATGTTCAAAGAGAGGGAAACACTACAAAGACTGGAAATCAATCTTTTCAGAATTTCTATAACATTAACAGCATTTTATCATATTGCTCCTCAAATTAATTTATTTGAATGCAGTGCTGGACATCTTATTCTATTGTTATATTTTCCCCATTAACTTCATTAATATTTTTATCACCACAAGGTTATTATTTTTTAAAATTCAGTTATCATAATCAGAAACAAGAACCAAAAAAATGAGATCAACATAGACCCCAAGATCCCATATGACTTTACTATAAGCTCATAAGCTTGACACTTAAGGAAAGCCTGAGAATAGATGAGAATGGACGCGCTTGGGACTCTGACTCGGGGGGATGGGCAGGACAAGGACAATGTATATGACCTGAACTTATGTACCCCCATGATGAGCTGAAATAAAAAAAAAAAAATAGATCAGAAAACACTAAAAAAAGTAGTGAATGAGTACAAAAAGGTAGACATGGCTAGAGGAAGTTGCATTGTCAATTTGAGAACAAGGACAAAAAAATTACTAAAGTAGATATAAGAACTCCCAGAGCATAGTTGTCTGGAGCAAGTAATGTCTTTCTCTACTGAGATAGCTCCAATACTGCTTTGTTGCACATTGTACTAATTAACAGCTGTGCTAATGACCTTAACTAATCATCATAATATTTAATTCAAGCAAACTTTAAATAATACAAAAGTATATAATGTATTTTAGAAAGATTTATATCTATCTAATGTAAATAAATGCTAATTAAAAATGATACTTTTGTTCTGTCAAATTGTAAAAAATTGTAAAGAAGAATAATAGCTAGTAATTGGTTAGAGAGTAAGGAAATAAAAGTTATTAGGTGATTTTGGTAGAGCTAAGAACTAGGTTTTTAAAAAGAAAGGCAGAAAGCAGAAAAAGAAAGAAGAAAGGAAGGAAATAAAAAGGAAAGGAGAGAGAAAGGAAGGAAGGAAGGACAGAAGGAAGAAGAAAGAGAAAGAAACAAGAAAATAAATTTGAAAGGCAACATAGCAAATGTTTTTAAAAAGTGCCCTTTGACCCAAAAATTTTACTTTGGGACTATACTTACATAGAAATAATCAAATAAGTATATATTGCTGCTAAAAGTACTTATAATAGTAAAGCACTGTGTGTTTATTAAATCATTATGATTTGAACACACTTTGCAGATGTGACAGATATCGTGCATTGGACCACCCACTCCAGCCTCTCTTCTTACAGGGTTTTATGTATTATTAAGGTTAGGAGGCTTAAAACTTCACTTCCCAGACTCCTTTGCAGATACAGTTTACCTTTTAATCTATCAAGCAGAACACAGTCTGATGACACTTGGAAGAAAGGAAAGGGACAAGTGAGCCAAAGTTAACTCAATTAATAGCAATGCAGAAAGTATAGGGTTCTCTGGGGGCAGTTGTGGTAGAGAAATTAGTGTCAGCCCCAGGGTATCACAGGTGGTGGGAGATGCACCATTGGGGTTTCCACTAGAAAGTTTAGATTTGTACTTAGGTATTTCTTTGGCTCTCTTGATCTTGCCTCTGCAGCATCCAAACTTAGTTTTCTGATCCTTCTAAGTTACCTGACACACGTTGATAAATCCATTCCAGATGAATGAGGGTATTTGGATTCTACCATGTATACTGTGAAATCTGATGAATGAATAAGCCACTAAAATAAATATATATTTATGATGTTGAATAAATTTTGATGTAATGAGCAATGGTCATGAGAAGTTAAAAAAATACAAAGCAGGTTTTAGAGCTGGGTGTAAATTCTGATTTTATTTTTAAGTGTGTACATATAAAGTACTTTCAATATAAAGGCTAAGTAAATTATTATAACTGCTATTATTAGTGCTTTCCCATTAATCAGAGTTCCTAAATTACTCATGCATTGCATCATTGCATTTATAATAAGAAAATATGTGCAAATATAATTTGAAAGCAAAAATAAGGATCTTCATTTGTCTAAACTACTTATAGTGAGCATCAAAGATTCTAAATAGAATAAATAATCCTATAAACAATAAAAATATGGTTGCAAAATCTGTTATATTAGAACACATTTAAATTTAAAATTATTTAAGCCATAGGAGATGACTTGTCGTCACCTTGACACACTGAATTTGCAATTTCACCTGCCACATGAGCAATAGTAATTCCTTAGCACCTCCTTCAACACAGCACGAGCCTCATCAATTCAGATTTTGAAATTTGATACATGGCACCAATGGCAGCATGACAGAGAGGATCTCAAATAGTCAATGTTCACTCGGGCAACTGAGCTAGAGTCTCTTGCTCTATGAAGGCTGTCATGACATTGTGGGAAAGCTATAGGCAGGGGCTTCACATTCAGATCAGACCAAATATAAACCAAGGAAGAGCCATCATTCAGCCTATATTTGTTGGTATTTAATATATTCCAAAACTTCAACTATCCTCTGTCTACTTCCACTCTATTTTTCTTCCATTTATTGTACAGTGAGACATGTTCCACCATGAACAAAATAATAATAATTTTGAGAGAGAAAATACAATATATGAGCATGCAGAAGTTTAACATGACATTTAACCCTACTTATTGTTTTTCAAACAAAATGTTTTCTATACACAGCAAGTTGTCTTGCCATTCATCCTCTGCCACTATTCTCTATTCTTACTATTATTTTATTTTTCCTTTTTTAAAATGTCAAATATATCAGATACAGATAAAGCGTACTTGATATATTTGTAAAGTTTAAAAATCAATAATATTACAATAAAATAAATATTTATGCCCCTACCACCCACAATCAGAAATGAAATATTGCCAGTACCTTATAAATCTTCTGTGTTTCCTATGGTAGAATTTTGCAAATTTGGGGGTATTATATTATATAATGGAATTAATTACACTGAATGAATTTGTCTGCAACTTGCCTCTTCCTCTGTGTTAATTATTTTTTGAAATCAATCCACACTGATGTGTATACTTTTATAGACTCAATGCTATAAAGTATCCCATTATATAACTTGATCACGCTACATTTACCTATTCTCCTATTGATGGGATGACTATTGCAATAATTTTTTTTTTTTGTATTATGAACAAAGTCTCAATGCATATTCTGGCATATTTCTCTTAGTGCACAATTGGAAAAATATTTTAGGGCATACTCTTAGGAACAGAAGTACTGGATGATAGGTGTGGTACATATTTATATTCACTAAGTGAATATCAAATTCTTTTCTTAAATGGTTATACCATTTTTATAATGACCAGCAATTTCAGAGTTCTTCTTTCCCCCATTGTCTATAACAGTTGATATTAATTTTGCAATTTTGATTGTTGTGACTTAATTTCATGTTCTTAAATTTAAATGTTTTCTGGCTACTTGACAATTTCTCATGTGTTTAATGAAAAAGTGTATCTCCTCTTCTGTTAAATGCTTATTCAATTTTCCATTGAGTTGTTTTTAAATTTTTGATTGATGTATTCTGGTGACTAGTCAGTTAGTCACTGCATTTTACCAGTTTATGGAATATACTGCCATTCTATTTTGGACCTTTTGACAAAGAGAACTTTTTTAATTTCAAAATATTAAGAGAGTATAAATGTTTCTATTACATGAATGCCTTGTGTAATGTTCAAGTCAGGACTTTTAGTGTGCTCATCACCAGAGTGTTCATTGTACACAATAGGTAAGTCTTTATCCTTCATCCCCTCCCATTCTGCCTCTTTCTTGGTTTCCAATGTTGTTTACCTCTCTTTGTGCCCATGTGTACCCATCGTTTAGTAACAACTTATTAGTGAGAACATGTGGTGTTTGTTTTCTCCATTTCCATGATATGTCACTTAGGATAATGGTCTCCAGTTTCATCCACGTTGCTGCAAAAGACATTATTTCATTCCCTTTTATGGCCAAATAGTATTCCATAGTGTATGCGTATATTACATTTTCTTTATCCACTCATGAATTGATAGCACTTAGCTTGATCCCATATCTTTGCAGTTATGAATTGTGCTGCAATAAACATTTGAGAGCAGGTGTCTTTTTGATATAATAACTTATTTTCCTTTGGGTAGATACCCTATAGTGGGATAGCTGGATTGAATGGTAGGTCTGCTTTTAGTTTGTTGAAGAATCTCCATACTGTTTTCCATAGAGGTTGCACTAATTTACAGTCCCATCAACAGTGTATAAACATTCCTTTCTCTATGCATCCATGCCAGCATCTATTGTTTTTTTGACTTTTTAATAATGGCCATTCTGACAGAGGTAAGGTGGTATCTCATTACAGTGTTAATTTGTTATTTCCCTGATGATTAGTGATGCTGAGCTTTTTCTTTTATAGGTTTGCTGGCCATTTGACTCTCTTCATTTGAAAAAACTTTGTTCATATCTTTTGTCTACTTTTTGATGAAATGTTTTTTTCTTGCTGATTTGAGTTGTTTGTAGTTCTGAATATTAGTCCTTGTCTGATGCATAGTTTGTGAATATTCTCTCCCATTTTTAGTTGTCTATTATTCCATTTGTTGACTATTTCCTTTGCTGTGCATAGGATTTTTAATTTAATTAAGTCTCATTTGTTGATTTCTGTTGTTGCTGTATTTGCCTTTGGAGTTTTAGCCATAATTTCTTTGCCTAGGCCTATGTCTAGAAGAGTTTTTCCTATGTGTTCTTCTACAATTTTTATGGTTTCATGTCTTACATTTAAGTCTTATTTTAATGTATCATACATATAGAATTTTCCTTTATGTGGCCTATTTAAGAAAACTTCCTGATCATAAAGACATATCTTTCTAAAGTTTCTTTGAATACTTTTAGATTTTTTTGTATTCCATACATAAGTCATCAATGTTTTGGGAATTGAGTATTGTAATTGTTTAATGAGTGTTGAAGAAACACTTCATTTTCTATGTGAGAAAACAATTATCTTTGAACACTTTATGCAAGTTAATTACATCCCTATTGGTCTGCTTATACTTTTATTTTCTGTGACATATCACAGATTTATTTTTGTACCCTTCATTTGGTTTCTTTGGTCTATTTGGTCTTTCTCTGCACTGACATCATATTGTCTTATTGACCACAGCTTTAAAAATGGTCTCCATGACTTGTAGGGAAAATCCACACACCTTATTCCTTCTAAAGAATTTCTTAGGCTGAGCCTGGTGGCTCATGCCTGTAATCCCAGCACTGTGAGAGGCAAAGATGGGAGGATCACTTGATCTTAGCAGTTCAAGACTAGCCTGAGCAAGAGTAAGATCCCGTCTCTACTGAAAATAGAAAAATTAGTTGGGCATGGTGGTGCACGCACCTGTAGTCCATGCTACTCAGGAGGCTGGGGCAGGAGGATAGCTTGAGCCTAGGTGTAAGGTTATGGTGAACTATGATGAAGCCACTGCACTCTAGTTGGGGAGATGTCAGAGAATGTCACTATACTAATAGATTACTTTTAAAAATTTATTGAGACTTGCTTTAATGCCTAGTGTATGGCCAATTTAAAAAAATTTCATGAGTTATTAAAAACAATGTATGTTCTACAACTGCTGGGTATAAGCTTTTACACATATCTATTAGAAATCTTATATATAGTTTTGAAATATTCTACATCCTACTGATACAGTATCTGTTGATTTACCAGTTATTCATATGTTTAAATCTTCTACAGTGATAGTGGTTTGTTAATTTTGTTCATGTTTCTGTGATTTTTTAATTTATATTTTTAAGCTATGCAGTTAGGTACATGCATATTTAGAATTGCTACATCTTCTTAGTAAATTGAACCTTTTTAATCTCTGTCTAATGGACCTATTTATAGCTAGTACATTTTTGCCTTACTGCTTCATGACCATGTCAGGCACCAGATGTTATATCTTAAGTTCTATAAACTCTTAAAACCCTTAAAATCTTAAAATATTGAATTTAGACCACAGTCAATTTATAAATGCTCCAAAACAAATGTGAATTATAAAGCCTTGTTACATCAACAGACTTATGCATTTTTATTTTATCTGACCTCTAAATGATTCCATTTTTTCCCCTTGTTAACACATTTTTAAAAGAGTTCTGTTTTGTTTTATTTCTGTTATCAGCATTTTTAGGAAGCAGTATTCTGAAATTCCAGTCAACTAAAATCCTGATAACAGAAAATCCATTGTTATTTCTTACACCTTCCACCACATAACCTCTTTCCAGCTAGAAAAAGACTATTTGTGGATATCAAAATATAATCCTCATTTCTGTTAAGTCATCTGCATGCAATTAGAGTAAACATGACATAGATTTGAAAAACTCTCCTTTGCCATTCTCCTCTTAAGCCAGTCATCTTTCTCACTTTTCCCCCATGTCTTTGTATCTGTGTGTGTTCAGACATGTACACACAAACACACACACACACATACACACACACAAACACTAGTTTGTTTTTTGGTGAACTGAAACTAACCATTAAAATTTAAAACTAGTTTTACAGGCAAGTTACTTAATGGTAACAATGCAAAGACAGATTTCTTGCTATATCAATTTTCTATGAAAGTACCTAAAAAGGTTGGATAGCTAAATTATCCTAGAGTTCTTTTCAGAAAATATGAGCATTTTCAAGTATATTATTTTCAATAAATTATTGTTATTTATGGTTTTCTAATATAATGCAAATATACAGGAAGCATCTAATTTGTGTTGGATGGTACAATTAAATTCACATTTTAATAGAAAAATTCAAAACTTTCTTTGTTCAGGATATGTTAACATTAGTCCTTAAAAAATTGCTCTTAATGTCACAAGTTTAGCAAACATAAAAATTCTCTCAATGCTAAAAGAAAACAAATAACATATGCACACACAAATATGAAGAGGCAGTAGGGACAAATTTGCATCCATATTAAATCAAGACATTTATATTGCCTCTGCACAAAAACAAGATGCACTAAACTAAATAAAGGGGATGTTAATCTACAAATTAAATGTATCATATCAGCTACTTTTAAGATACGGATGCTTTGGGCATGATTAGATTAAGCAAACATTTATGAATCATAACAGGAAAGAAGCATATTAAAATGAAATAAATGAGCCCAGTTGCAAGATGGTAAAAGAATAATTTGGAAGCAAAATATAACAAAAATAAATACCTAAATATTAATCTAGATACCAAAATTCAGTTTTTACTGTGTTGCACAATTCCCCAACATTCTGGATAATACATACTCTTTTTTCTTGCCTTGAAAAATATACATTCACTACTGTGTTTGCTTCCATCAGATTTTTTAAAAAAATCATCCCTATTGTTAGGAATCTCTTTCTTTCATTTTTCCTCATTACATCCACCTCAAAAATAGTATGCTTTACTAGAAGAATCTAGCACAAGTATATTTTGAACCTTAAAAAGAAAAGTGAGCTAAGCTGCAGCCCCAAAATGGAAATTAGATACTCATATTTTTAATTTTTGTAAATCTTTGTTAAATCTGATACAACACATTATTAAAGAGAAAATAAATTTAAAACATGCTAATATAATTTGGATGAAGAATAAATGATGAAAATATCATTTGGATTTACCTTTCAGCCACATCAGTTACAGCTTCCACTACATCATTCCAAGACTTGTAACTGGACTAGTTTGACACCCACTACTACCCCCCACCCAGTTCCCCAGTATGTTACTTTACTTATGTTAGACGAATTTCAAAACCTTCTGAAGATTTTGGTGTAAATGCAATGATAGGTATTTGCTTAGGCTCTTCCCTTCAAGAATATTATCTCCTCTGTTTTCTATAGGACTACATTTCATCTATTTTTTTGTGAACTAGCTGCATTATGAAACCTTTCAAAATTCCAGAAAAGTAAAAATTATTCATAGTTTATAGTTGAAGAAAAGGCAGCTCATAAACATGAAGCAAATATCCCACTGTTATACTGATTGCAAATGGAACAGTGAGAATCCAATCTGTATATGAAACTAATGTCAACATGAGTTCTTGCTTGTCTCCAAAACCTAAATGGTATTATTAATATGTTACAGGCATTACGACACAGTGATTAAGAACACAGCCTCTGGTAATGGTTTCTCTGATTTGAATCCTAGGATGGCTCCCTCCCATTTTATCTTGGGAAATTACTTATACTTTGTGTCTCAGCTTCCTTATTTGTAAAAAGGTGTTAATATGAGTATCTACCTTATGAAATTGCAGTAAGAATTATGTTAGATAGTTTTAAATCCCATTAAACAGTATCTGAAGCATAGTAAGTACCATATGAGTATTACCTATTAGTAGCTATTATATAGGGTTATAAAAGTTGAAGTCAGCTGATCAACCATGACATGACCCAGGTAAGAGTTCATGACAATGACTTAGCTGTTGATTCCTGGAAATTTTTGTCCGTCAATTTATTATAAATAATAAATAACTTCACTGTTTTTTGTTTGTTTATTTTTTCCTTAAATTTTTACAGGTCAATTTATGGGAGACAATAGTCTGCACATCTGAACAAACAGTTCACTTCTCAAACAAGAGCTTATTTCTTCAAGATATTCATCTTACTTTGTCCCACAATCTTAAACTATTATATCATGAATGTTTCCCAATCCTAATCATTTTCTTTCCTTGAAAGATCTGCATGAAACAATTTGAGCCCAGACCCTGAAACTCTATAAATATCCCACTCTGACATCTCCGAAACATTGCTAAAATTCTGTCAAGGCGACGTGCTCTCTGATTACAATATATTCTAATAAGTTTAGGTGTGCTTTACTAACAGATTATCTGGTAATATACTGAGGAGATCAAAAAACTGTAAGCACCAGTACAGTTGAGATCCTCTCTCTGATGTGGCCCAAGATCCTTGACTTGAAAATATAATGCTCCACTGGGAAACCTTGGTGGGAATCTCTTCAACTGTGACAGTGGGGTCTAGATACTGATAGTGAGTCTCAATTTTTGTTTGGTTTTGTCAGTTCCAAAGTGCTGATTGTATTTTGTCTGCTAGGAAATAACATCTATTTTAGGGCTTCTTGTGTTATCTATTCAGATATGAACATTTTAATGCTTGATGGAAATCTGCTTTATTCCTAAATTACTCACTGTCTCCTGCTGTCCTCATCATTTTTATTAGTCTATAAGAAGAAGTTTATAGGGAAAAGGCCAGACATCACCCCTGATCATTTGCTTCCTAGAGCGACCTCTGGGGCAGATGAGTTTAGAAGGTTGCTCCTAAGACTAGTATCTTTTGGACAAATTTTCCCTGGGGTTACTTTTCAAAGCCTTATGTGAATATTCCTCATTTTTACCTTGTTTAGTCTGTGAGTGTCTGGTTCTGTATCAAATCTTCTATTAAAAAGTTTCTGTTCATCAAGAATCTTAGATTTAGGGGGCTGGGGTTTTACAAGCCAACCATTAACTTGGAAGCTTGAGAAACAGTGAGAAACAAAAGCAACATTTTCTTCCACCTATTTCTGGATTTTCATGGTTTTGTCTCATTTTAAGTCTAAAATATATGTCTTCTACATGCTGGACCATTGCCCCATATATGTATTTACACTATAAATATAATTCACATGACTATAAAAAGAGAAAAAAATCATTAAGAATAATTTAAGATTAAGGAGCTTTTTAAAATTTTGATTAAGAAACATTGTTAATTTGAGAGGAGTCTAAGACTAGAAAGGAGCTAAAATTCCTATTAAAACTTAATGGCCTTTTTTTCTACTCTTTATTTTCCATTATCCTCTATTCCTCATTACACTCTGTCTTTATCTTCTTTTCACATATCTCAATTGCCTCTTAGAGTTAAATCCATTTCAGAAATGAACAAGCTTCTTACAGTTTATTTTTATCCTTCATCTCAGTCTGAACTAAAAATCTTGTGAAAGTCTGGACAAGGTACATAGAAGTACAGAGGAATTTAGAATAGTTCTAATAACATATATTCTAGGGCTCCCAGATCTATATAAATGCTTCCTGTGTTAGTAAGAAAATGGGATGTTAAAAAAATATTGAATAAAAAATACAGATTCAGGATAATCCTGAATTGGTTGAAGGTGACTGAAAGATCCTAAATTTTATAGAAAACCAGAAATATTTAGGTAAGTTCTACATAGTGAAGAAAATATTTTGGAGTGTACCCCAAAGGCCTTTTTAATGAAAATAAATTGGATTATCATCCAGTTTGAAAAAAGAAAGGAGTCCATTGGAAACTTTAGGAATAGGGTCTTTAACACCTTTAGGAAATACTCAGGAGTCGATCTTGATAAAAAGAGAACCTGAACTCTCTCCTCACTTTTTGCAAAGAGCCTTAAGCCAAAATGAGGGTATGTAATATGAAAAATTGGAATAGAAAATATTCTCATTGACAGACAGAACTCTAATTTCTCATGGAATATTTTGAAAAAGTCTTGAAACAAAAGCAGAATGAGACTCAGAATAAATGAATAGCCTTACACTTGAAAGAACTGGATATTTCCACCCAATTTATCAAGCACCAGAGGAGGAAGCTTCCTAAATAAAGACATTGACAGAAAACTGTAAGTAGAAAAGACAATGGAAAAACATCCATAAAGAACACTGGAAAAACAGATTTTCTGTACTAACTACAAAACTAAAAGAAAATTTAAAAAAAACAGGGTGCAATCAGGGAAGTTGATGCTGATCTGTGGGGTAATTATGTGGGATAATTTGAATACATACAAATTTCTCTAAATATTAAAAGACAGCATTAAGGTTTGTGATTGATTCAGGCACAGTAATATAATTCACAAACCAAAAAGTTGTTACTCAAACTCTCCCTCAGAGTCAATAAAGTACTTAGGAGATGGGTACCTGTAAAAATCCACAGAATATTATGTGTTAGTGTATAGCCTTTTCCCTCAGATATCTAACATTATTTCCTCCTTTGTGACAGAACACTCATTCATTTAATGGTTGGGATGTTCTGTGTAAACAGATTTAATGCTCTCTTGATGGCCTTTCTCTTAAGATCACTGAAAATTAACTCATTCATAATCACCTCATACCTAATGTGGACACTGGTGACACTGGTTTATCAGTAGCCTTATGTTTAAATCACGCCCAAACTGAAGATATCCAGGAGGCGTCAACTCTTTGTGGGCAGAAAAAAAAAATCTATTGGTATTGGCAGAATTATTGGAGTAGAACCCATCACATTTTTGACTGATGTATTTAAAACCTTCACATATCTGATTGACCCATAAAACCAAAAGTGAAAGGACAAAAACCAGCAGTTAAAAGTTTAGTAGAGACAGAATTAAATGTACTATGCACCAGTCCTAGCAAAACTCCTATTCTCCTGATCAAGAAATTCAGTAGGCCAGGATACACGTTTGTTTAAGACCATGAGACCATAAATAAAATATTTAGCCCTATTCTCTGTGGTAACAAACCCCTATATTATTTTAATTTCCATGCTACTTGAAATTATATATTTTTAGCATTCTAAATCCACACTCTGCTTTTATAACTGTCCCTTTCAGGTCAAGATAGTAAATATTCATTAGCATTTTTCTAGGAAAATCAACAGTATATCTGGACAGTTTTACTCCAGGAGCATACTGAGGCAATCTCCTACTTTTTCCAAGTCCTTTGCCAGAAACTGAAGGACTTTGAATCTCTTTGCAATTCTACTCTTATCCAGTGTGCAGACAAGTTTTTTCTCTGTTCTAAAGATGAAATGAGCTTTGAGCTTTGAGACTGACTCCAACTACTATTTACAGCTTAGAAAATGTATCAAGTTTCCAAAGAAAAATTATAATTTTGTAAGAAGAAAATGTATTATTTAGGACATGATTTATGATCCATCATTTTGGAGATATTTCAAGCCATTCCAAACTTTTCTAGGACTGCTCAGAAAAGATATTTTCAAAAGAGGTTTTGCGGGTTTTTTGGATTTCATAGGTCACAGGTTATTGAATGCAATGGGTTCCCAACATTTCTGAAATTACTGCACCTCTAACACTTAACATAGTTCTTAGTAACTAAATCTCTTACTTGGATATCTAAGTATAATTAGGTTTAGGTAGGGATGTGAGAATGTGTGTGTGTGTGTGTGTGTGTGTGTGTGTGTGTGTGTGTGTGTCATTTAAAATTAACTACTTGGCATTGCTAATTATCCTAAACCTTTTTACCAATTTGTACATAATTAACCCAGACAAAAGGTTGGTGTGTAATTTAACCTCATCAGAATCTTTAAAGACCAATTTTTATTCTAACCTTTCCATAGACTTGGTGGCAAAAATCTACCTACCTCATCTAAGAGCATCAATATTATTATAGAAGTCATACTGGAGAAGACTTGCTGCACTCACTTAGTTTCTCTTGCTGTGCAATCCTTGTTTTGTTTTTTTTTAATGAAACTATACATTTCTAAGCATGCAGGCATATGTCCTAAGAAATTTATTAATACCCCGTTTCTAATCATCACTATAATCTTTTAAATCATGTTCCTCTATTCCCTTTTAAGAAAGAGAATTCCATAGTTGTTTCCTGTCCAAAACCTGACTTTGCCTTGAATATGTTTATTAGAATCTCCCCCTTGAAATTCAAGATTTAATTTTCTTTGTTATATTTCAAGACTGATATAGAAAACTGATAAGCTGTATATAACATAACAGATACCAATTCACTCCTAGAGTATCACTTAATCAGGGGTAAAAGCATCCCATTTGGCAGAATGTATCACACATACCTAAGCTTGTCAATTGACAAGTGCTAGGAGAGTGCACAGGTAAACCACTGGAATGGTCCCTGATTTTCGAATACTATGAGAACATCAGGGCTTTTAACCTTACCAGGAATTACAACAAAATGTAATCAACAGCTTAATGAACTTGTTAAGGAGGTAGGTATCATAAAGGTATAATTTCATACAAAATGTCTTAGCTAATATTTATGTCAGACTGGCAGCTTTCTCTAAGGTCTTTATTCTCATGATAACTCTTTTCATGTCTCATTTGTAACCAGCAAAATCCTGTTATAACTATAAAGGTGGGAAATTGACAAGAACCCAAGCTTCAGGGTTCATTTAACACCTCCTGCTGGGTTGTATGCCATTGGCACTTGCCCTAGGTTTTCAGTATGTCCCATGTGTTTTCTGATTATTCTCAAAATATATTGAACTTTTTTTTTTCTGGAGCATTACGGTGCTGGCAATAGTGAAAATATTATTGAAATATGTTTTTCAACCTTGAAAATTATAACTAATTTATCTCTCTATTGATAGAAGTACCCACTTTTGCTTAGTTTCTTTTCAGAGAGTTTGAAATGTCTTGCTAGTTCATTGTCCCTATCTCCTCAATCCTTATGAAAAGGGGAAAGAGCCACAGGCATTTTTAAATACAAACTAATGAAATTATCTGAATACTCTTGGGCATCCTTGGATAAGAATGATTCCTCTGACTTTCATACCTATTAGTTCTACATCTATAAGACTCAACTCCCACCATATAACCTTGTCATACTTGCCATATGATTTGAGTGTCTCTCCTCCAATTTTGGGCTCTACTTTATAAAGTGGACATGGCAAGGTACCATGAGGGACTCAAGCAATAGACCCAATCTTAGCACAAAGATACAAGCTGCGTTTCCATTATATCCTCCCAAGCAACCTCTGCATGATCTAAATTACAGAGAGAAAAGACATTAAATAAGCAATTATAGAAAGGCCCTTATAATGCACACTTAACTGATATCAAAACAGTTAAACTCCAGGGTATAAATTTCAGGATTCAAATGTTCTAGCTGGAAAAAATATAAGGCTTCACACTCTTGACAGCAGGACTGCCATTCATTAAGGAAGTTTAAAACAAAGAATTATTAAGAATTCTTAAAAAGTTGATGGTCTTTGGAAGGAAACAGCTTTTGTCCACTAGCTTTGGATTAAAAATATGGCTATATGTCATGGACAGCTTCCACTCAAGACTAAGGGGATGTAGTCTAGTTGACTGTAGCAACAGATTGTCATTCTCTAATCAGCATGCTTTTTTCCTTTAATTTTTCCATTCTTTTTAACTCTTCACAGGTTTAGATTGTTAACCAACAGTTGTTATTTGTTAGCTGTGACACATACGAGGTACCTACACTTGGTATTGTTTTTTGTGTCGTTAGCCATTCCTTGGCCTGATTTCTTTTCCTGCCTTTACTTTGTTCATGATTTGGCTTAACCATAAAAATCAAACCAACTCTTAGGTTTGCAGATATTTATCACAAGTTCCAACCATCTTTTTCTAATACTGATACTGTGATGAAACATTTAGTTTCCTCAGTAATTGGACATAATCTCTAATTGCTTTCAATATGGCAAACAGAAAAACAGGCTAGCTAACCAAAGCTCTAAATCCTTTTATCATGGTAAATCTAGAGATGAAGCTTCCTATTACCACTGAAAAAACACCCAGGGATTATTTGTAGGAGCTATATTCTGCAACTAAATCTTTGCAGAAATAAAGTTGAGAAAGGAAACAGGAAACAGAAAAAGTGAATTTAATACTTGTTTCAACAAATCTTAGAGTGTTTAAACATCTGATTACATGCTCTACCCTTTACCTAATTACCTCTGAACAACCACCAAAACTGTACAATAGATTTTAGTCACGCAAGGAAGGCATTTTGGCCAATTACAAGTCTTTGGGCAGACAGTAATGATGGATTTGCAAAATAAAAGCCTGTGAGCAACAAATTGTAAAGAAATATGATATCTTGGTAAACTGATGACTATTTCAGGATACTACCTAAAATTACTCAGGACTGATTTTGGTGCATTATCCCCTTAAGCCCCTCAAAAAAGAAAACTCTAGATAACTTAATTCAAGAAACAAAAAAACTGGGCCTCATTTTGATATATAAAATCTTAACTACTCTTGTCTAATTCTGAGTAGTTTTCTTCTGTCTTTAAACCATGCTACGGTTCAGATGTCAGGGATACTGAACAATTTCAGTAAGGCCATAGAATTTGTCATCTAAGGATTTCATAATATTGGGGAGGTGATGCTTCAAATCAGAGCAGTCCCAGATATAATATTGAGCTCTCAGAGTGAAACATGAGACATTTTAGGGGAGAAATGTTCTATTTATAGCCCTATAGTTCTTTCTGATGTCTTTTATGTTACTAAGACAATATGGGGAATTTTTTAAAAATTACAAGACAAGGGAGGATCATCACTTGAGCCTAGGAGTTCAAGGCCAGCTTGGGCAACATGGACAGACCCCTGTATCTAAAAATATAAATAAATAAATAAATCACAATACAAAGTAACTTAACTAGTATCCCTACATCTGATTATTTAAGGCTTCTGAGTGTGGGTTCTATTTTCTTGGTTTAATTAGTGTATTTTTGGCTCCTGGCTTAGAAATATGAAATATTCTGATCATAATCCTTCTGTTAGTATCTATCTGTGATTTAGCATTCAAATATGGAATATTCATAGTCTTAAATGTTTCTATATAATCACTGTGCTATGACAATAAATGATCATCTAGCAAAAAAGCCACAAAAGTCTGATGTGTACTATGATTGAAATGATCCCTACCAGAAACCTGATATGCAATCATGACCCTTGAATCAATGGGGTGGATTTTGGTTGATCATTTATCCAGATGACATGTTTAATCTCTAGATTAGACTGAACAATGACTATAATAGAGGTGTGAGAAATAAGAGACCGTCTATGTTAACATATACATTTTTTTTTTCTTTTCTTGCTTATTTTGTTCTGGAAAATCTTTTCCTTGAAAAGATAAGACCATAAACCAATCAATTATTTTAATATTTGGTTCAGGAAATTTTCGTAGATCAATTTATTATAGGTGATCCTGTGTTCATCTGAATAAATAGTTTATTTATCAAACAACAGTTTACTTATCACAATTTGCTTCAAGTCCTTTATCTCACTGTGCCCACTGATCTTAAACTTCTATATCATGAATACTGTACAATCCCAATTAATTCACTGCCTCAAATGACTCAGCATAAATCACTTTACCACAATCCTCAAAGCCCTTAAGTATCTCAGTTTTGATTTCCCCCTTTTGAAACACTGCTATGTCATTATCAAGGTGGTTTCTACTCCTACCTCTTATAGTAAGTCCCAAGACATTTAGATTTGCTTAGCACAGTATTTGCCTCAGAGTAAACAGTTAAAGAGTTGTTATTGTTATTTCTACTACTACTATTACTACTATTGAATTACTCCATCATTTACTATTGTGAAAAAATGTGAGAAAATTAATCTGTATATATTTTATTCATTCAAACTGTAGGTTTTGTATCTTCTCCAAAAACTCCACATTTTTATTTTCTTATAAAATTATTTTATAAGCTATTCTGCATAAATGCTTTGTTTCCACCTGCTTAGTTCGCTTTTTTAATTTTAACTTTTACCATTTAAGTACTCAATTCACATAAGATACAAAGATACGGTCAGTTTCTGATAGCTGCAGAATAGAAATGATTTTTGTACAAGTGGAGCCCACATTTTTCCTGACATTACCTCTAACCAACTGTGAAACCTTGGAGAAGACACTAAAAGGCCTCCGAATTTCAGTTTTCTCTTCTCTAAGTTGTGGATACTATCTACCATGCAGCATATTTATGAGAATTAAAATATGTAATAAAGATAGAACTTATGACAGGAACTGGCAAGTCCTAATTGTTCAATAATAACATATTACTTTGCAATGCTCCCATGAGGCCAAAAAAAGAATGTATTTAAAGTTCTTAGTAGGTACTCTTCAATAATACATCTTCAGTCAGAACAAATCCTAGATCTTAAAAGGCCAAGTGCAAGGAACTGACTGTGTGTTTGTGTATGTGGTCTGATTATTGTTCTGAAGATAAATTACTGAGACTATACATTCTGAATCCCCTTAAGAGAATTAAATATACAATTGAATATTTTTTTTCCCCATCAACAGCCTGCAGGGACTAAACAAATGTGGATTTGGTCCCAGAACAAATGCCCTCCATGACTATGAATGAGAAATACCAGTTTATATGTGCACAGTTTAATGGTGGTCTCTTCTTGAAAACAAAACAAAACAAGCATGCTTTAGACAGAATAAGTTTCTGACTGACTTAAATGAGAATTCTGTCTTTGCTGCAATAAGTTTATTCAACATCCTAATTGACTTACAGTGAAAAATGGTTGTTTGCTTCCTTGTCCCATGATGTTAAGGCAATTTAAATTAATTCCATCAGCAAAGTTTTGTCACTCTAGCCAATGCTGCACGAGTCTCCTTATTTATGTCATAATGTGTATTGGAAAAAGAAATCCTCTTATGAGACTCAGTTTGTTGCCTTTAAATAAGTGTATTACTGTATTTGAGTTGGACATTGGTTGCCTTGAGCTTTTAGAATTTAGGCTGATTCATCATGTGGACCTGTTGTAGAAATGGGCTTCTCTGGACCTCTGCTCCAGATTTTCTGCAAATGGCCCTAATGTCTGCTCACAAAAGATTTTTTTTTTGCATGTAATGACCTTAGGATTAATCTACATCAGAAAACACTTAAATTACCATAATAATTTCCTCTCCAAATTCATAAGTATGATTAATGTTGTTTATTTCCTGGCTTAGGTGGGGATTTCTAAAAGTGAGTGTTCCTGAGAGTGCTTTGGATGATACTTTGCAAATACGGACAAAAACTAATTATTTAAAGTCATTGTGTAAAGCTGCATAATATTAAATCATTTTCCTATTGATGAATATTTAGATTGTTTCCCATCATTCACTAAAAGAATGCTACAAGAAATATATTTTTATGTATAACACTCTGTGACCATATACAAGTGTCTCTATAATAAAAATGCCTAGAATTGTACTTTTTTATATCAAAAAACATATAGATATAAAATTTTATTAAAAAACTTCCAATTTACCTCTTTAAAAGGGTATACATATTTAATTTTCTGCCAATCATGTGTGAAGGTGTCACCTGTATTTTCACAAATTTAAATGAAAATAACTGCTTGCTTTAGAGTTTTCACTTTTTTATACTATAAAAGGAAACATTTTAACTTATTCCTTGAAAGAATATGTCTTTCCAACTTAATTTAAAATTATCCATTTTAGGATACTAATAAAAATCACCCTACTCTTTTATATCTCCCAAATAAGCAAGGGATATTGAATTTTTCAAAATTGATTCACATGAGCGTCCATTAAAGTCAATTGAATGGTTTACCCATGTGTTCTTATTACTTAATATCTATGTCATAAAATCTCCAAATCAGTTACCTTCTGTACAATGATTTTAAATGAACATCCGTACAAATTGTTTTCTTCAGTGGTTTAGAAACCCTGATAATGAAGCCATAGTAAATGAACTTAAAGAAATAGTCAAAAGTAGTAAGATATAAGAAAATAAATTGTGAAAATAAATTGGCAAGCCAAATTTTATGAAAAGAATAAAAGATACTTAAAAACCTTAACTAAAATTTCAACATATCCATTATAGCTGCTCACCATGTGTCATTTTGGAAACAATCCAGAGAACAATCAGTGAGGATACTCATAACAAATCAAGTCCCCAGGAAGGTTTTTTTCATATTATCGGATGCAATTTTAATGCCATCACTTGAGGGGAAAAAAAAAGGAACATAAAAAGGGATTTTCCAAGCAAGGGCTTCCAATTTGAAAATATTTATACATAAAATGTTAATTGTAGAAATGATGAGCAAGGATCAAAAGCAAGTAACCTATGAAGCAAGCCAAGGCAGGATATGTAATCTTTATCACTAAAACGAAAACTTCCAGTGGGAAAGACAATGTTAGCTAAGCAGGAACTTTTGGCTTAAGGAAAGAAAGCAACTTGTTAGATTGAATCAGATTCATGGGAACCTAACAGAATTGTTTTGTTTGTTTTCCCAGACACATGTACCAATCAGCAGTGATTATGATGATAAACATTGGTAAAAGGAATTGGTGCAAGGAGAAAGGTCATTTCAAAACTGATATTATTTCATCTCCTAGGTTTCACTGTCTCTATAAAAGCACTCCTCATTTAAATTGAAAACAGTCACTGTTTATTTATATTATGCAGTAAATTAAATACAAAAGTATATAATAAAATTGTATGGTATTGTTACCAAGTTTTTGTCAATATTTGGTCAGTGACCGATTTTCCCCATGAAATAAAACCTTAACTCTGTTTTTTTAAAAAAATCTGATCGTTATTTCTTATTGTATTATGTAAGGATTGGATAATTTTAGTGACTCTTGAAAGGGTGGTAAGGATTCAAGATATGAGTTAGAACAGAATCCAGGAATTTAATATTGGATGTCAAAAAATTAGAAGGAAAATAATACATCATGCATACTGAAAGTAATAATTACTTTTACAAAAAGTCTCTTGTGGTGTATAAGGTCATGTGATACAGAGCAGCACATCTTATCTCTTATAAATCAAATAACCACAAAAATTTATTTAAAAAATGGGTATGAGGATATTGCTTTCACAACATACTTCCATATGTAATATATACATATACATACATGCAACATATATAGTTATATAGCTCTTTTTCTATATATGAAACTCTCTCTCTCTATGTGTGTATATATATGTATATTTACACATACACGATATATCCCTCTAGAGAGGGAGATTTTCATATACAGAGAGAGCTAAATATTATAACTCTCTATATAACTCTGGATGATGAAATTGAATCATTTTAGGTCTAAAAAAATACAAGTAAAGGCCTTTTTACAGTCCAGATACTTCAATATTATACATACCTGTCTATATGTATTTGTCTATATGAACTGTCTCTATGGTTTTCAGAAAAGTGATACCTGGAACCCTAGTGGTTGTTGGACTCAGACTTTCAAGAAACAATATAGAAAATTATTTGTTCATTTATTCTTGTATCAGAGACAAAAGATTAGTGAATCAGGTCTCAGCAGACTTTAAAACTAATTTTCGAGCTTGAAGGTGTTTGTCAAAATTGACAAATGATACAGGGGGATAAAGTGCTACCAAAGTTTATTTTAACACAATTTGCATTTTGGTTACTATTCTGATCCTCCTTTTATCATCCATATATTTAAAAAAAATAAATTTAAGTCTATATTATTGCCAGGTTTTGAAGTAAGCCCCATTACTGATAATGTCACAAACATAAGACTGTACCATAAAGCCACAGACCAGCAATTCATGGGTATGGAGTCCTTCTGTTTTTTCAGCACCTTTCCTCTGGTGGGTCTGTACTTGCCTTTGAACAAAGCCATGGATTTACATGTGTGATTGCCTTAGCATCTGGATTCTTCAGGTATTAATGACTATAGACCCAAATGCAAATCCACTCAAAGTACAGCTTTACTTTTTCAGCCAAAGAAAATACAAAGACCAAGATATATAATGCTTTCTGGAAGTCTCCAGGTTATCTGCTCAGTTGGCAAAAGAATGATATGTTAACTGAAGAGTGCGAAGTTTCAAACAAAGGTTCTCTACAAATAATTGTGGCAATGTGTCATCACATTAGTGGAATGCAGCTCAATTAACATATCTATAAAAGACAGATAGCATTAGCTTGCCCTACCAAAGGAGACTATCTGTGAAACTGGGGCTCCTTGAGGTTTCATAATGTGGTAGACATACGACCCGTCTCCTGTTCTGGTTGAGTATATCCTCATAATAAAAAAGGAACACAACCCTACCACAGCAAAATATTTTAGAAATAAAACAATCACCCTGAGAAATTAAATGTAAAACAGATCTTGTTCTTCTGGTCAGTGTTGACAGAAAACAATTATGTGGCTAGTAACTTCACAGGGAAAAAAATAAATAAAAACAAAGCAAAGCAAAACAAAAGAACGTCCCTGAGACAGGCTAATTGACTTTTTCTCAAAAACACAAGAAGAATGGCCAAGAAACATAAGAAAAAATTGCTCAACATCTCTAATCATCAGGGAAATGAAAATCAAAACCACAATGAAATATCACTTAACTCCAGTAAGAATGGCTTTTATCAAAAAGTCCCAAAACAATACATGTTGGCGTGGATGCAGAGAGATAGGAACACTCATACACTGCTGGTGGGACTGCAAACTAGTACAACCTCTATGGAAAGTAATCTAGAGGTACCTTCAAGAGCTAAAAGTAGAACTACCATTTGATACAGCAATCCCATTACTGGGCATCTACCCAAAGGAAAAAAAGACATTGTATAAAGAATGTTTATAGCAACACAATTCACAATTGCAAAGATGTGGAAACAACCCACATGTCCATCAATATATAAGTGGATTAATAAAGTGTGGTATATGGATACCATAGAGTTCTGCTTGGGCACAAAAAACAATGGTGATCTAGCACCTCTTGAATTGTCCTGGATAGAGCCGGAGCCCACTCTACTAAGTGAAGTACCACAAGAATGGAAAAACAAGCACCACATGTTCTCACCATCAAATTGATATTAACCAATGAACACTCATGTGCACATATAGTAGTAACATTCATCTAGTGTTGAGCAGGTGGGAGGGTGGAGGGAAGATGGGTATATTCATGCCTAATGGATGTGGTGCATACCCTCTGGGGGATGGACACACTTGAAGCTCTGACTCGGGTGGGGCAAAGGCAATATATGTAACCTAAACATTTGTACCTCTGTGATATGCTGAAATTAAAAAAAAAAAGGAATAAATAAATAAATAAAAAGTTAAAAAAAGAACACAAGAAGAAAGTGTTAGGCAACAAGGCTGTTGCCTAATTCTAAATTAATTAATTAATGTGAAAGTACCCATAATAAAACAATAACTCAATACAGTTTTTGTAGATTCCTATTTTTTCCCACATGCTATTGAATCCGCCAAAATTATCAAAAAAATCTTAAAGCTTGCTAAATTGTTCTATCTATTCATTCTGAATGATTATATATCAGAAAAGATCCCTAACAAAATACTAAAATGAGTTATACATTTGGACTTGAAAGAACTAGGATGTCTAATTTAAGGTAAAAGTGGAGTTTGCAATGCCTCATTGAGAGGCTTCAAGTATGGCTAAATACAAATTAGGGTAAAGTTGGTATAACCTTTACATTAACAGAATTATATTAAAATTGTGCCATGTTTAAAATAGTAGGAAATCTTTTGAATGCTATTTCCAGATTTACCTTTGGTATAGTAGAAAGGGTCTATTTCAAATAAACTGTTCAGGCTAAAATGACACCAAACTTTAGCTTACAATAATTTATTTTAGAAAAAGCTATAATCCAATTTATCACCTGTTTTCACCCCAGTTAAATATTAAGGATATAACTCCCAGTGTGAATTAAGTGGTCAATTGGAAACATTCTTTTTCTTTTTTTTTTCTTTTTAGTAAGAAAGCCAGGTGTCAATATAATCTAGGTAAATGAATATTCAGTTATTAATACATCTTAGGGTGAGATTTGCAAATATTGTCTTCATTACCATATCAATAAAATGGCAATATACTTCTATCTTTTTGAGTTGCCATGAAGAATAAGTTGAAATATATGTGGGAAGTTCTTAGCATAGAACTGAATATAAAGAAAAAACTCTACAAATCTTTGATTGTTTCTATCATTTTGTGTCACTTAATATATGTCATATATTCAAAAACATAAAAATGGCACATACTTGGGAGAAAAATTATGAAAATTTAAGATAAAGAATATATCATTTTCTCTTTAGCACTGTCAAGAAAAACAGAAAACTTGAAATGTCTATTCCTATAATACAAGTGTATGCACTGGACTAGCAAAATTTGATGAACTCAAAACATTTCCAGCAGTAAACTCATTTCATTTACTCTGATTCTAACTGCACCTCTTGAATTGAAATTCTGATTTCTATATTCCTTCAGGGAGAAAACATATTACCTAATATTCAGACCCTATGGTCTCTTTCCTTTGTCAGTCATATTTCTTATTGTAAATCATCAAATCTGCATTTTGTCACATGGTTGTCTTGCATGAGTTTAGCTATTGTGATACCTTCTCCTTAATCCAGTTATGTCTAGGGGTATGCAGACAAAAAATTGGGCCCTTAACTTTTCCAGTTACGTGTCTCTTAAGGCCTGGTATGAAGAGCCAACCAGTCTCTTTAGAGAGCAGCCATAGCCAGTCTGTCTCTAATTACAGCATCGTGTCTACAGTTTGAAAAAATATCCCAACAGAAACTGGATATCAACAAGACTGAATAGAATATTTATAAATGATTGTAATGATAACAATGGGACAGAAAATTGTTTGGAAAAGGGCATAATGTTACTTTCTAGAATAATGAAAATCCCTTGTTTAGGGTAGTATTTACACAGGTGTATCTAATTGTCAAAACTAAAAACTAAAAACTTAATTTCCTGCATTTTACTTTATACAAACTATACCTCAATATGTTGCTTCAGCAAACATATCTACAAGATATTTTGTGCATAAATAAAATGGATTGTGAAGATTTGGATAATGGCTATATAATGTGTGGCTTTTTTATATTTGAAGGATTTTATTTTTAGAGCAGTTTAAGTTAATAAAGAAATTGGGAGGAAGGTATATAGATTCCCCATATACTCCCTGCCCATATTCATGCATAACTTCTCCCATTGTCAACAGCCCCCACCAGACGGTACATTTGTTACAACTGATGAACCCTACACTGGCACATCATTATCGCTCCAAGACTATAGTTTATATTAGACTTCACTCTTGGTTGTACATTCTATGGCTTTGGACAAATACATAATGGCATGTATCCATCAGTATAGTATCATACAGAGTTATTTTCACTGACCTAAAAATCCTCTGCTCTCTGTCAATTCATCTCTATTCTCAACCCCTGACAACTACTGATCTTTTTACATTCTCCATAGTTTTTCCTTTCCCAGAATGACTTATAGTTGGAACAATACAATATGTAGTCTTGTCAGGTTGGCTTCTTTCACTTAGTAATATGCATTTACAGTTTGTTCATGTATTTTCAAGGCTTGATAGCTCACTTATTTTTTTAGCACTGGAAAATATTCCCTCGTTTGGATGTCCCACATTTTATTTATCCATTCACCTACTGAAAGATACTTTGGTTGCTTCCAAGTTTTGGCAATTGTGAATAAACATACCAGATATTAATACATCCATGTGCAGATATTTTTGCAGACATAAGTTTTCAGTCTCTTTTGATAAATACCAAGGAACATAATTACTGGATACCATGGTAGGAGTATGTTTAGTTTGGCAAGAAACTGTCTAATTGTATTTAAAGTGGCTGTCCCATTTTGCATTCCAAATAGCAATGAATGAGAGTCCCTGTTGTTCCACATCTTCTCCAGCATGTGGGTGTCATCAGGATTCAGAACTTTGACCTTTCTAATAGGAGTGTAGTGATACCTCATTGTTTTAATTTGTATTTCCCTTTTGACATATGGTGTGGAACATCTTTTTACATGCTCGTGTGCCATCTGTATATCTTCTTTGGTTAGGTACCTGTTAAGGTTTTTGGCTCATTTATTAATTGAGTTGTTCGTTTTTTCATTGTTGAATTTTAAGAACTCTTTTTATACTTTGGATAACAGTCCTCTATCAGATGTGTCCTTTGTGAATTTTTCCCCCATTCTGTAGTTTGTCTTCTCTTTGTCTTTATGTGTTTTGCAGAGCAGAAGTTTTTAATTTTGATGAAGTTCAGGTTATCACGTTTTTTAATAGATCCTGTCTTCAATGTTGTATCTAAAAAGTCATTGTCATACCCAAGGTCATATAGGTATAATTGTTTTTAATGAAAAGAATACTTTTGAGAAAAAATATAATTGTAAAATTTCCCCTTTCACATTTTCTATCAATGCTTTGGATTCTTCTAAGACATTATGAAATGATAATATTTTTATTGCATTATACAATCAAATAATGACTTATATTTTCAAATGACAAGGCTAAAAAATTCCTATAATGAAGTAGCATAACCTTTTGTATCTAATTTAATTGTTCAAGGTCTCCACGCTCTATAATCAAGCATTATAATATTAAAACTGCTGTTTTACTATCTTCAGAATTTTCTAATTATCCTAAAGAGATTTTTAAACTTTACCTATAAATATATTTCTAGATGTAGCAATAAAGAAATCAAAGTGGGTCAAGATATCCAAGTAATTTTATTAAGATGTCAAGAGGCAGCCAGTAGCAGGTGAAGAAGTTACAGTTACATCATGAAAAGCATTCCTGCTGTGCTGTTTCCTTCAACAGAAAAGAGAACTCATCAACCTGTAAGACTTTCAGCATCTGCTGAAACCACTTTGAGTGATTTGATGCTGTAAAAGTTATCTCTGCCACATACACTTATCTCAACACATAAGTGCAGTGATAAAAAATAGATTCTTGTGTTTACTTAGAAAGCTAAATTATATTAAATAAGGAAATAACTAATTCTTTGCACTTTGGTTTATAAGACTATGATACCTTTAAAAATATATTTTCAAAACTTTGCTTTTTTGTTTTTCCTTTTTTACTCATTTGGCTTCAGCTATTTTGCTGTAATTTAAAAATTATAAGCACTTTTCCACCTTAGTTTGGCCTTTGAATTTCCCTGAGCCTGAAATGCTAGTTTCCAGATGCCTGCATGCCTCAGGGTGTCATTTAGTTCCTGTCTCTACTCCTGTACTGTATCTTTTTCTCCAAGACACCTACTTTGCCACTGTGCCTAAAATAGCTTACTACCCAATCTCTCAGGTCTTACCCTCCTTTTTATAATCATGAATATCACTATCTGACATATTATATATTCATTTGTTTAGTCAAAAGATACAATATGTAGACCTAAAACAATCAGTAAAATATAATCTTCAACTAAAAGTTTAATTTATTTATATGATATAATTTATATACAGTGAATTTTATTGATATTAACATTGCTGCTGAACAATTTAAACAAATGAGTACACTAGTGGAACCCACTTCACTGAAAAGATAAAAAGCACATCTATTATCCCAAAAGATTCTCTTTCTCCTCCCCAGTCAATATGTACCCTATCCACAAGGGGATACCACTACCCTGATTTATGTTACCATAGTTCCTTTTTGTCTGTTCTAGAAATTCATTTAAATAAAATGATACAGTATGCTTAGTGTGTCGTGTTGATGCTACATGGTTGGTGCTACACGTATATTCTCCATTGATATTATTTTCTATTTTAACTAAAGAGATACGGAAAAGCAAATATAAGAATATATTTGAATTTATCATGATTATGTTAAATTATAAACTCAATCATCAGTGAAAGTTAAGATCTTAGTGAACTTCATGAATTAGTTTAAAAAAATTCACTATGGCAATTTTATAGTCTAGATTGTAAAATTTTTTAAGTGGAACTCAGATTTGAAATCTAATTTCAATGAATAATCTATAAAGACAGATTGTTCCTATGTAATTTTAAATTGCTTTTTTATACTGGAACAGAATGTTTGCAGAAAACATGGAATTTTGTCACAATATCCTGAAATAAATAAAAAGCAAGGATGGAAAAACAAACACTACATGTACTCGCTATTAAATTGGAACTAACTGATGAGCACAAATGTGCACAGAGGGAAATAAAACTCAGTGGAAATCAAGCAGGTAGGAAGGGAGACGAGGGTAGGGACAAAAACCTACCTAATTGGTAAAATGAACACCATCTGTATAATGGGCACACTTATAGCTGTGACTCAAGCATTACAAAAATGATCCATGTATTAAAAAACATTTTTACCCCAGTAATATTTTGAAATAAATAAAAGCTACCTAGAATCATGTCTTGTCTATTTGTAAAATAACAGAGATATTTATTTTTCTGAGATATTAGTAGCAATAGTACCTAATGATTACTAGTTCAGTTAATTTATTTATTTATTTTTTTCGGTCTTTTTTTTTTTATTTCAGCTCATTATGGGGGTACAAAAGTTCAGGTTATATATATTGCCCATGCCCCCCCATCCCCCCGAGTCTGAGCTTCAAGCGTGTCCATTCCCTAGACAGTACTCATCGCACTCATCACGTAGGTATGCACCCATCCCCTACCCCCCATCCCCCCCAGTCAGAACTTCAAGCGTGTCCATTCCCCAGACAGTGCGCATTGCACTCATCAAGTAGGTATACACCAATCCCTTCCCTCCAGCCCCACCTCTGTCCAATACCCAATTGGTGTTATTCCCAAATGTGCACTTAGGTGATGATCAGGGAAACCAGTTTGCTGGTGAGTACAAGTGGTGCTTATTTTTCCATTTTTGGGATACTTCACTTAATAGAATGGGTTCCAACTCTCTCCAGGAGAACCAAAGAGATGCCATATCACCATTATTTCTTATAGCTGAGTAATATTCCATGGTATACATATACCACATTTTGCTAATCCATTCATGAATTGATGGGCATTTGGGTTGTTTCCACATCTTTGCAATTGTGAATTGTGCTGCTATAAACATTCGGGTGCAGGTGTCTTTTTTATAGAATGACTTTCGTTCTTCTGGGCAGATGCCCAATAATGGGATTGCTGGATCGAATGGTAGGTCTACTTGAATCTGTTTAAGGTATCTCCATATTGTTTTCCATAGGGGTTGCACTAGTTTACAGTCCCACCAGCAGTGCATGAGTGTTCCTGTCTCTCCGCATCCACGCCAACATGTATTCTTTTGGGACTTTTTGATAAAGGCCATAGTGATGAGATACCACTTAACTCCAGTGAGTTAATTTATTTTAAATCATTCCATTCCAGTAAGCAGATATTGAGGAAGTTGGAATTGGGGTAAGATAATTGTGCCAAAATAAACTCTTAATGGAGTTTATACAAAAGGAAATAGAGTAAGTGTTCCTTCCACTCCAGGGTTGGGTTTTGGGAATTTTCAGACCAAGTTAAAGGTCAAAGACTTGCAAAATAGTTCTGACTAGAATCATTTCTATGCCATGAGGACCAGCAATGTGCTGCCAACACTGCAATAAGGAAGCTTAAAAAAATAAATAAGAGAGTTGTACTATGAAATAATCTGTCACATAAACCAATAGTCTGGGTTTCTCACCAAGACATTAAGGTACATAAAAATCTTGCTGCTATTCTCAGATTGACTATTTTTGGTATACAGGAATGCTTCTGATTTGTGTACACTGATTTTGTAACCTGAGACTTTGCTGAATTTATCTATCAATTCCAGGAGTCTCTTGGCAAAATCTTTGGGGTTTTCTAGATATAAGATCAGAAAACCCTATCAGAGAAAAGTGATAATCACAGAGCAAGTAAACGAATGGAAAAACATATGCTCATAGATCAGCAGGATCAAGATTGTTAAAATGTCTATACTACCCAAAGTGATTTACACATTTGATGCAACCCCACTAAAATACCAATGCCATTTTATGCAGATCTAGAAAAAATAAATCTACACTTCGTATGGAGCCAGAAAAGACCCCAGAAAGCCAAAGCAACCTTAATCAAAAAGAACAAATAAGGTGGCATCACTTTACCAGACTTCAAGCTATACTACAAGGCTATAGTAAACAAAACAGCATGGTACTGGCACAAGAACAGAGACCTAGACCAACGGACCATAACAGAGAACCCAGATATAAAGCCATCCTCATACTGCCATCTAATCTTTGACAAAGCAGACAAAAACATACAGTGTGGAAAAGAAGCCCTATTCAGTAAACAGTGCTGGGAAAATTGGATAGCCACATGTAGGATCCACATCTCTCACTATTCACAAAAATTAACTCAGGATGGACAACAGACTTAACCCTAAGGTATGAAACTATAAGAACTCTAGAAGAAGAGGTTGGAAAAACTTATAGATATTGGCCTAGGCAAAGAATTTATGAAGAAGACCCCAAAGGCAATCAGAGCAACAACAAAAATAAATGGGACCTGATTAAATTTAAAAGCTCCTGCACAGCCAAGGAAACAATCAATAGAGCAAATAGACAACCTACAGAAGGGGAGAAAATATTCAAATGCTATACATTTGATAAAGGGTTAATAATCAGAATCTACAAGTAATTCAAGAAAATCAGCTAAAAATTATCAAACGACCCCATTAAAAGTGGGCAAAAAAACATGAACAGAAGTTTTTCAAAAGAAGACAGACTAATGGCCAATACACATATGAAAAAATGTTCAACATCTCTAATGAGCAGGGAAATGCAAATCAAAACCACACTGGTATAAACACCAGTGTGGTTTTGATTTGCATTTCCCTGCTCATTAGAGATGTTGAACATTTTTATAGAAGCACAATTCACAATCGCAACAATGTAGAAACAACCCAAGTGCCCATCAATCCACAAATGGATTAGTAAACTGTAGTATATATATATACCATGGAGTATTACTCAGCTATAAGAAATAACGATGATACAACATCTCTTTGGTTCTCCTGGAGAGAAGTGGAACCAATTATATGAAGTGAAGTATCCAAAGAATGGAAAAACAAGCATCGCATGTACTCACCAGAAAATTGGTTTCCCTGATCATCACCTAAATGCACATCGGGGAAGGATACCAATTGGATATCAGACTGAGATGGGGGGTGGGGGGAGGGGATGGATGTATGCCTACATGATGAGTGCATTGCGACTGTCTAGGGAATGGTCATGCTTGAAGGTGCTGACTCAGGGAGGTGGGGGGTGAGGGGATGGAAGTATGACTACATGGTGAATGCCAGGCACTCTGTCTGGAGAACGGACACGCCTGAGGCTCTGACTCAGGGGCATGGGTGGGACATGGACAATGTATATAACCTGAGCTTTTGTACCCCCATGAAGAGCTGAAATTAAAAAAAAAAAAAAAAAAAACACTGGGATATAATCTAATTCCAGTGAGAGTGGCTTTTATCAAAAAATCCCCCAAACAACAAATGTTGGTATGGATGTGGAGAGATAGGAACACTCATACACTGCTGGTGGGACTGCAAACTAGTACAACCACTATGAAAAGTAATATGGAGATACTTTCAAGAGCTAAAAGTAGAACTACCATTTGATCCAACAACCCCATTACTGGGCATCTACCCAAAGGAAAAAAAGACACTATAAAAAAGACATCTGCACTCGAATGTTTATAGCAGCACAATTCACAATTGCAAAGATGTGGAAACAACCTAAGTGCCCATCAATACATTAGTGGATTAATAAAATGTGGTATATGTATGCCATGGAGTACTGCTCAGCTATAAGAAACAATGGTGATATAGCACCTCTTGTATTGTCCTGGATAGAGGTGGAGTCCATTCTACTAAGTGAAATATCACAAGAATGGAAAAACAAGCACCACAGGTACTCACTATTAAATTGGAACTAAATGATCAATGCTTAGGTGAACACATTGTAGTAAAATTCAATGAAAATCAAGCAGGTGGGAGGGGGGAGTACAGGATGGGTAAATTCATACCCTATGGATATAATGCACACTATCTGGGTGATGGACACACTTATAACTTTGAGTCAAACTGTTCAAACGTAATTCATGCAACCAAAACATTTGTACCCCCATAGTATTCTGAAATTTAAAAAAAAAAAATCTTGCTATTAGATTTTTTTTGTGTGTGTGTGTGTGTGGTTGGTGACATCAGTATACAGCAGGAGTCAGAGATTGTGTTGGGTTCTAACAAATCAGGATTTTTTGATAAGACCTAGAGTTCAGAGATATTAACCAGACTTCTAGATGAGGGCCCAGTCAGGCTAATTTTTCATAAGCAATAGACTGTCAACCCAAATAGGTGTGGGTGTTTTTATGTTAAGGTGTGTATCTCACTGTCCCAGGAGTGGGTAATTACATGATAAGTGGGAATAGATAGAATTGATCACTTGTAAGTGGTGACTGGCAGTCCCATGTGGAACCCTATTGGAGCCTGAGACAAAAGGAAAAATGTGTGCTGCTATATACCTACATACATATGTTTATATATATATATATATATATGTGTGTAAAATATATATATATATATATATATACACACTGTGTTTTTTTAACACTAATTTTTTTCAGAACATTAAAACAGTTGGGAAAAAACTTGAAAAGATGGGTATTTAAACATACGACATTATTTTTAAGTTTAAATATTTTACCTATACCAAAGCCAGTATATATTATAATTTTACTTTCCTGGCTTTCATGAAAGCAAGCTCATTAATATTTCCAAAATCTACTCTTTCATTTACCTCATTTTAAGTTGAGAGAATTTCTATGTTTGATAATTTCTCTTGACCAAGATCTTAAATAACTTTAAATTTAATTTCAACTTGCGGATACTGTCTTTATTTAAGATTTTGATAAACTATTTCTTATGGAATTTTTGCATCACTTTTAATTTTTAAAATATTGCACTGGGATATCATTTATCTTGATTATTAAGTTTTATTGGTATCCCTTAAATTTTGTATTCAAAGCAAGTGCCTCACTGACATTATTCTAATTCTAGCCCTGATAATGAGTTGATAGGTTTGACCTTGGATTGTGGGTATCCAAGGTGAGTGTTTTCTTTTAAATATTTCAGTGTCTGGTAAATCTAATCATTAGAAGCAATGCAGAGGATTAATATATTACCTTCACAATAACCTCATTAAAGCACAATTATAACACCTGGAGAGACAACATACTAACCCATGAAGACTCACTTAACTCATCACTATAATTTAGTAAGCTACACTGAACTTAAAAAATGCTGGAATGGGAAAAAGTAGGGGGTATAAAAAAAAAATCTCTTCAGAGGTTGAGATATGAAATAGGATTTATGAATAGCCAGGTGTGAGAAGATGGCAGTAAGCTTGGGGCCAAATGAGAAGGTACAGTTTTACTAAATATAATACATACTGTATCTTTTCCCCATTTCTGCTATTTTATTGGCCTCAAAGAAAGCTATTATATTAGCTTAGGTAGAAATTCATATGATCTGAAGCCATGTTCCAATTCTAAGGATCAAATATTCTGAAAATTTCCAGAATGATCAGCAGGTAGGAAAATCGATAGTGTGAGTTGAAGAATAGCGATTAAGGACAAAGGCTTTGGAAGGAAACACACCTGATCTCAAACAATTTCTAAAACATTATTTGGAGATTTGGACAAATTAATTTCCCTTCCCGAAGCCTTTTTCCATCAACAATTGAGCATCATACTACTACTCAGGTTTATTATGATAATTAAATGACAAAATACCACATCTGTCATATAGGAAGTTGTAATACATTTATTGGCAATTATTTATTGAGTACCTGCTATGTGATGGGATAAAGCAGTTCAAAAAACAGATGAAAACTCTTGCTCCTCCTGGCTCTTACATTCCAGCAGATGTCAGCTGTAATTCGTAATACTATTAATAACATCAAACACTAGGTAAATCACAGAAAGCTGACACTGCCTCACAGTTCACCTTCTAGAAACAGAAGAGTAGCATTAATCCTAATTTCTATAAAGTAGGTGAAAGGATTTAATATGCTACTTTAAGAACTTTACATATGAAATAATTTGAAAGGAAAGCAAAAAGAGGGGATTTGAAAGGGTGGTCATTCCCTGTGCAAATATTTAATCTTGTCAAGTTTTCTTTAAATTTGAATGGAGGCAGACTCCTGGAGATCAAGCACTCTGACTATCAAAATGTATTAAATATGTTTTGATGATAATTTCAATGATCGTAGTAGACACTTCCAAATGGAATCCATTATGTTGCTGATTCAAGCGTTATTACAATGAGTTGTAGTCTTTTGCTATTTAATGAATTAATAAGTTTTATTCCCATGCTTGGGAAAATATTTTGAAACCTCACAGTGAAGAAAAGACAAGTTCAAGCAGATAACCAGAGAACTAAAGACAAAAAAAATTATTCACTTCTCTATTGTAATTCATGTCTCCTGTATGTGGGATTAAACACCACAAAGGTAAAAAAGACAAGTAAATGCTCAACAGTGGTGGTAATTTTGTATCTTTGAGGAAACCATGTGCCTTTTCTGTAAATCAAAGAGTATTATTATAAAATAACCTCACATTCTAGTTTGATATATTTATATAACAATATTGTATGTATTTCTTTACATTTTCTTCACATTATACCACGCCTTGCTCCTCCTTCAATTAAACACACACACAAAAAAATCCTAATACATCTTTCTATATAATTAAATATAATTTGTGTACATAACTATACATATATATAATTATATGTAAATTATGAATATAAATTGTATACACATATGTATAATATTTCTACCAATTTTAGAAGTAGTTAAATGAGGTTTCTTACATATATTCTTGCTAAATCTCCCTAGAGAAGTACTACGTAATATACTCCAAACGTAAAAATACATGGCATTAGTTTAGTAAATAATAACAACAATAATAATATGCCTTGCCTCTCCTTTATTTTCCTGATTTTTGCATAACTTTTAATTAAAAACACTGAATATGAATGTGGAGGCTTTTTCTAGAATAAGCTATTTTTCTTTTATCTGTCCTCTATTATCACACACACATAAATTTAGATTAAAAAACAGGATTAGGTAAACATAGCTGGGCATGGTGGTGCAACCTGTAGTCCTACTCAGGAGGCTGACATAGGACTGTTAGAGCTTAGGAGTTTGAGGTTGCTGTGAGCTAATTAGGCTGATGCCACAGCACTCTAGCCCAGGCAACAGAGTGAGTCTCTGTCTCAAAAAAAAAAAACAAAAAAGAAAGAAAAGGTCAAATAAGATTAGGTAAACACACCAATTTGGTGCTAACAAAGATGCAATATTCAGTATTAATATTTTCTAAATATTAGCATGCATTTTGAACAATTTTCTTTGACTTATTTTCCCTGAAGGTAAATTCTGATTTTTAAGCCATTTGCCCCCAAATAATTTCTAACTCTCTGCCTTATAGTGAATTTCTCCAAATCAAAAGTCATGTAGAATGCACTGCAAATAATTACATGGCTTTCATTAATATATTGGTCAATGTCTAGGCCACAGCTTCTAGTGGGTGACCTTCTCTTTATAGTTTTCTCTAACACCAGGTTCTAGTAACCATGGCTTACCCTGCAGTCTATGGGTTACAGTCCTGGATTAGAGGATGGAAACTGTCCTGCTAACACTAGCCTCAGGTATTGACGGCACTGTTTTCTGTAGTGGTCCCTAAACTTCACCCTTACTTTG